>NC_071090.1:104676773-104844273 GCF_027358695.1 Spea bombifrons | reverse complement strand
CCCCTCCCAGCGCTGTATACAGTAATAACCCCTCCCAGCGCTGTATACAGTAAAATAACCCCTCCCAGCGCTGTATATAGTAATATAACCCCCAGGGCTGTATACAGTAATATAACCCCCCAGTGCTGTATACAGTAATATAACCCCCCAGCGCTGTATACAGTAATAACCCCCAGCGCTGTATACAGTAAAATAACCCCTCCCACCGCTGTATACAGTAATAACCCCCAGCGCTGTATACAGTTATATAACCCCCAGTGCTGTATACAGTAATATAACCCCCCAGCACTGTATACAGTATTAAGTAACCCCCCAGCACTGTATACAGTAATGTCGGTCAGTGACAAAAACCTGGTTTTACCTCATTTTGCTCCAATAAACTCCATTTATCTGCAGACCTGGAGGCTGTGAGTCGTGTAGTATTTTGGGTGACTTTCCCACCTCAAACACCACACTAAGCTGATGCTTTATGGCAATGCTAACAAAGTCCAATCCTTCATAGACTTTAGTCAGAGTTAGAATTAGTGTCTTTCTGTGTGATTTAGACTGAGGTATTCTATTGTTCCCCACATGCAGTATAAGGAGTAGATTGGGGGTCAGGTAACAGAGCGAGAACTCATAGAAATGGCTGATACCTGGGAACATCTGGGCAACTCGGAGCCTTCCCTTGCGGGACGCGGCCAGGATTGCACACTGATGGCAGCGGGAAACACCCCCTCTTAAAGGGAAAATGGGCGGGGGTGGGTGTGTCGAGACCCCGCCCCCGTGACCTCTCCGCAATCTCCGGGTCAATCTCCGGGTCAAACCCAGAGAGTTCCCAGGTACGGTGGATGCGGCTGTGTAAAAACGTGCTATTACGGGGAAAAAACTAGAGCCGTTTAAAAGAGGAAACAGCAGAATGTTTTTGGGAAATAATTTTGAATCTGCTGCTGGGCTGCTGAGATTTCCGCTTTAATTCGACTAAAATAATAAAAGAAAAACGAACAAAGCGGACCTTATTGCGTAAAACGAAGTCCGTCAGCGGAGGACAAAAGATGTTTAAGTGTATTTTTACGGTACGGGGGGGGCTGATGGGAATATTCTTCACAAGCTCAGTCCGAGGCGGTTCAGAATATTAACCCTTTAATAGCCGGCAAACTAGATTGTTTTAACCCTGATCCGCACCGATGCCCATAGCTGCCAACAGTCACATTTGTTCAGCTGGACTTCTGCCACGCCTGTTGGGTTCTGTCATGACATCACAATTGTCCGGGGTGGGGGGGGAATAAAGCAGAACTGCCAGCTGGGAAAAAAAACCAAAAACGTATTTCCCTGGTAATTTGAGGGAAAAAAGGGATAGGTGAGTTAGTCCAGCAGAGTTTGGAGGGGTAGAGGGCGCGAGGGTGAGGGCGCGAGGGTGATAGGTGAGTGGGGTGTTAGGATTTATACACCCGCCTCGTGTCTGGATTCCAGTGCGTGTCATCGTGCACCTGGCCCTCTCATTTTTTACATTTTTTTAAACATGTGTTAGAGCGAGTGCAAATATTTGGAAACGGGGGCTGCTCTAGAATGCCCCAAGCCAATGGAGCTCTATGGCAGATAGAACCAATGCGGTTTATTATTATTATTTACTTATATTACTTTAGTTTTATTATTTTTTACTTTGCGGAGAGGGTGGTAGATAAGCGGAAAATACTCCCAGCAAAAGTGGTAGAGGCTAATACAGTGAGGGAATATAAACATGCGTGAGATAGATATACGGCTGAATCAAAGACAAATAAATATAATAATATAACATTTTTTTGCCACAAAATATCTTTCATTTAATATAATTTCCCAGCGTGGTAATTTACCTCATTTACCATAAAATGTTGGCCGAGTTGGCAATTAAATGCAAATCATTTTAAACACCGTGGGATTCAAACCCGGTTGTCGATCTCACTGCCCCCTCTGTCTCCTGAACAGGAAAAAAGAGCGATTTATATTGAGATGTGAAAGGATGCCCGCTATCTGCGCACAAACAGATAAACTTTCCTGTTTTCAAAGAAAAAAACTAAGATATTTTTGTCACGTTTCAGGAAACACTAAAATTCCCAGGAAACGAGCAAAGGACACTCTATAATATAACAGTGCCGAGTATCTATACACCGATAATGAACCCCGCGCGCTGTATAATAATACCGAGTATCTATACACTGATAATGAACCCCGCACTGTATAATAATACCGAGTATCTATACACTGATAATGAACGCCCCGCGCTGTATAATAATACCGAGTATCTATACACTGATAATGAACCCCGCGCTGTATAATAATACCGAGTATCTATACACTGATAATGAACCCCGCGCTGTATAATAATACCGAGTATCTATACACTGATAATGAACGCCCCGCGCTGTATAATAATACCGAGTATCTATACACTGATAATGAACGCCCCGCGCTGTATAATAATACCGAGTATCTATACACTGATAATGAACGCCCCGCGCTGTATAATAATACCGAGTATCTATACACTGATAATGAACCCCGCGCTGTATAATAATACCGAGTATCTATACACTGATAATGAACCCCACGCTGTATAATAATACCGAGTATCTATACACTGATAATGAACGCCCCGTGCTGTATAATAATACCGAGTATCTATACACTGATAATGAACGCCCCGCGCTGTATAATAATACCGAGTATCTATACACTGATAATGAACCCCCGCGCTGTATAATAATACCGAGTATCTATACACCGATAATGAACGCCCTGTGCGCTGTATAATAATACCGAGTATCTATACACTGATAATGAACCCCGCGCTGTATAATAATACCGAGTATCTATACACTGATAATGAACCCCGCACTGTATAATAATACCGAGTATCTATACACCGATAATGAACCCCGCGCGCTGTATAATAATACCGAGTATCTATACACTGATAATGAACCCCGCACTGTATAATAATACCGAGTATCTATACACTGATAATGAACGCCCCGCGCTGTATAATAATACCGAGTATCTATACACTGATAATGAACCCCGCGCTGTATAATAATACCGAGTATCTATACACTGATAATGAACGCCCCGCGCTGTATAATAATACCGAGTATCTATACACTGATAATGAACGCCCCGCGCTGTATAATAATACCGAGTATCTATACACTGATAATGAACGCCCCGCGCTGTATAATAATACCGAGTATCTATACACTGATAATGAACCCCGCGCTGTATAATAATACCGAGTATCTATACACTGATAATGAACCCCACGCTGTATAATAATACCGAGTATCTATACACTGATAATGAACGCCCCGTGCTGTATAATAATACCGAGTATCTATACACTGATAATGAACCCCCGCGCTGTATAATAATACCGAGTATCTATACACCGATAATGAACGCCCTGTGCGCTGTATAATAATACCGAGTATCTATACACTGATAATGAACCCCGCGCTGTATAATAATACCGAGTATCTATACACTGATAATGAACCCCGCGCTGTATAATAATACCGAGTATCTATACACTGATAATGAACTCCCGCGCTGTATAATAATACCGAGTATCTATACACCGATAATGAACGCCCTGCGCTGTATAATAATACCGAGTATCTATACACTGATAATGAACCCCGCGCTGTATAATAATACCGAGTATCTATACACTGATAATGAACCCCGCGCTGTATAATAATACCGAGTATCTATACACTGATAATGAACGCCCCGCGCTGTATAATAATACCGAGTATCTATACACTGATAATGAACCCCGCGCTGTATAATAATACCGAGTATCTATACACTGATAATGAACCCCCCCGCGCTGTATAATAATACCGAGTATCTATACACTGATAATGAACGCCCCGCGCTGTATAATAATACCGAGTATCTATACACTGATAATGAACGCCCCGCGCTGTATAATAATACCGAGTATCTATACACTGATAATGAACGCCCCGCGCTGTATAATAATACAGAGTATCTATACACTGATAATGAACCCCGCGCTGTATAATAATACCGAGTATCTATACACTGATAATGAACGCCCCGCGCTGTATAATAATACCGAGTATCTATACACTGATAATAACCCCCCCGCGCTGTATAATAATACCGAGTATCTATACACTGATAATGAACCCCACGCTGTATAATAATACCGAGTATCTATACACTGATAATGAACGCCCCGCGCTGTATAATAATACCGAGTATCTATACACTGATAATGAACCCCGCGCTGTATAATAATACCGAGTATCTATACACTGATAATGAACGCCCCGCGCTGTATAATAATACCGAGTATCTATACACTGATAATGAACCCCGCGCTGTATAATAATACCGAGTATCTATACACTGATAATGAACCCCGCGCTGTATAATAATACCGAGTATCTATACACTGATAATGAACCCCGCGCTGTATAATAATACCGAGTATCTATACACTGATAATGAACCCCGCACTGTATAATAATACCGAGTATCTATACACTGATAATGAACGCCCCGCGCTGTATAATAATACCGAGTATCTATACACTGATAATGAACCCCCGCGCTGTATAATAATACCGAGTATCTATACACTGATAATGAACCCCCGCGCTGTATAATAATACCGAGTATCTATACACTGATAATGAACGCCCCGCGCTGTATAATAATACCGAGTATCTATAAGTCATTAGTTTGTAGCGGGATGGAGGAAGTAAAATGTTCTCGCTGGCGCTTTAGGGGTCAAGAGGAAAACAAATGGGTTTCCTTTTCCTGAAGGTTTCTTGTCTTAGAGAAGGAGGTGAGGAATGATTGAGGAGCGCTCCGTGGGAGACGTGTTTAAAGAGTATCTCAGTTCCCAGGCTTTACCTTCCTATTTCATGAAGGGTACTGAAGATCACTTATTGACTACCCCTTCTGACCTGTAGTCGGTCCGTGCATCCACCTGCCCTTCTGTAAGTTGTGCTTTCTGACATTAACTTTTATTTCAATGTTTTAAAGAGACCCTCCAGCAATCATATATATTTTATTGCATGTGACAGCTGTGGGGTCCCATCACATTTTCTGTGTGCAAATGCATTAGAAGCCCCCCATATACATTTTTTTTCTTAAAAGGTCCTCTAACCCGGTTTGCAGAGAACATATTCTCCTCTTCTGTCCGATGACGCACGGTTATAATAAGTTATTACGAGGCTAACATGACGGGACGTGTTCTTCCAACGAGTAACACCGAGTCCTGAGCTCTTGGAGAGAAAGTGATCCGCCGCTGCAGCTAATGATTACTGCAACACACGCACCGTCTCCTCCCATCACCCACAGCCGGCACACAACGTACATACAATCTGCCGGCAGATCGCACTTCCAGTCTGCCCATCTTCCCTGGTCTCGTCTAAGATTCAGGAGCCATACCGCTTATGTCGGGAGGATACTCCACGTATCTACTACCCTCACAGTATCAGATAAACCATACTAGTTCATTGATGGTGTGAAGCGGTACCTAACGGGCATTTCAATTCAAATGATATCGTAGTTACAGAATTCTGTAGAAGACCACGGCTGGGACTCAACTCCGCATTCTAATTCCAACCTAGATCCACGTAAGGTCCACGCTTTGGTGAACCGGCCGGCGGAGCTTCCAATGTGAAACGAAGATCCACGCTTAATTCCATCCCTTCTAGGGAAAGATATTTGTTGGGTCTCAAACCGGGGTGGCGATAAACACCGTAAAGGTTTAACTAAACCAACTAGAAAGCTCGTGACTCATCGGAACGGTGATAATTTATTCGAGTGTGCGTGGGGTCCACAAAGCAAACAATGTGATATTACCGGGCCTTTGTGTGGAGATTGACGATACGGATTAAGCTCATTTAGTTAATAATCCATGGGGTGTGATCGGGTTTGATCATTTTACCGTAACTCTTGGGCCTTTCCCTATCAGCAAAACTTTACTAAATAATTACTGAGGGTTTTTTATTTTTCTTATTTGGAAACTAATTATAGGGAAAATATCAATATCTTCATACGGTGCTTATTTTTGTTATTTTGTTACTTTTTGTGAGAAAAATGGAGGTAATTTTAAACAAAAACTGTAAAACCTTAAAAGTCACGCATTTTTCTTTTTCTTGTTCTAGAATCTTGAAGTTTTGCGTGGATTATGACATCAGCCATGGATTTATGAAGGAACACTGACACCTAGTGGCGACAACAGGGCATTGCAGCAGGGCGAAGGCTCTAATGCAGTTCAACGACATCTACGCCTCTATAAGGGGATTTACTAAAACACAATAAGCTTCTCCCTTTTTAGAGGCCTGGACTTATTGTTTGGAAGCGACAGACGCGCTCACTGGGATCGTTAAACCATTTCTTTTTGGACTCGAGATCAGCGGTCGAATACTTTGCTTTAAAATGATCCGGTAGTTGCCTTCGGCTTCGGATTTTTGGACCGGGAATAGGGAGTAGGGAAAGAGCGCACCATGGATCCTGTAACACACCAATATCGACTAAGTCGGTTTTACCGGGAATATCAAAACAATGACATCATCTCCCTACACTACAACTATACAGGAAAGCTAAGCACCAGCAGATACAAGGGTGGATTAAAAGCCGAAGCGGTGGTGTTCTTGGTGGTCTGCGTCTTCATCGTTCTGGAGAACCTCGTGGTCCTCTTAGCCATCTGGCGCAACAAGAAATTCCACTCGCCCATGTTCTACCTTCTTGGGAATCTCACCCTGTCGGACCTCTTGGCCGGCGTGGCGTATATGGTGAACATTGTGATGTCCGGCGCCAACACCTTGCGCCTGACGCCTGCCATGTGGTTCATTAGGGAGGGAGGCGTCTTCATCACTTTGACCGCATCGATATTCAGTTTACTTGCTATAGCAATCGAACGGCACATCACCATGGTCCGTATGAAGCTTTACAGTGGAGATAAGAAGGGCCGAATGGCCCTGCTTGTGGGGGCGAGCTGGCTGGTCGCCATACTTCTGGGTATATTGCCAATATTGGGATGGAACTGCATCCAGAACCTCCCTTCCTGCTCCACCATCTTGCCCTTGTATTCCAAGGATTACATCCTTGTCTGCATCAGTATCTTCTTGGGCATCCTCATCACCATTGTGGTCCTTTATCTGCGGATATACCGGATAGTGAAGAACAACAGTCAGAGACTGGGCACCCTGCGAAAGGGCGCCTTGAGGAAGTCCCAAAAGTACATGGCTCTCCTCAAAACCGTGACCATCGTCGTCGGCACATTTATCGGCTGCTGGCTACCGCTTTTTGTGCTCCTCCTGTTCGATGTCTCGTGCGAGGTGAATTCTTGCTCCGTTCTATTCAAAGCGGACTACTTCCTCGGCTTGGCCATGATCAACTCGCTCCTGAACCCTATCATCTACACGCTGACCAGCCGTGACATCAGGAGGGCCATCCTTAAACTGATCTGCTTCTTGTGCCTAGCCACGGAAGACGGCGAGACCAGGCGGAGATTCGGCATCTTGCCCATCCTCGAAAGAAGCACCAGTCGGTCCGAGAAGTCATCCCACAAACACGAAGGTTTGGAGACCACGGTGTCTTCGGGAAATGGGACTCCGACCCCAGTGAAGCCCCTCGTGTCAAAAACCGCGGCGTATTAAAACTTTTTTCAGGCACCGCACTGACTCACAGAGACAAACCTAATAAAACACTTCATTTTTGGAAGGTCATAAATCTAAACTAAAAAATGCATCTGCTGTGAACACTTACAGCACCGTCTAGTTATTGCAGTTAGACAATGAGTCTTCTGTCTCATAACTCCTCCCACAGCCGCCTTTACCAAAAGCACTGAGCATTCCTCAGTACACTTCTTGCACATGCTCAGTAGAGCTCCCCATTCTAGCCAATGGGAGCCGAGCCACTGCAATCAAGCAGCAGTCAATCACACGCATGCTGTATGAACACTGATGCTGGCATACATGTGATCAGCTGCCCCTTTGGTGACTTTAATAGCGTACATATTAACGTTAACACAATGGGCTTACAATTGCAGTGTTTGGGGAGTATACTGTCTCTTTGAAGTCGAACGGCCCTGTATAATGCATAATTCAATGTGTAAGGAGGCTGTGAATAAATCCTGGTGATATAACTATACATTACACGGGGCCGTCCAAGCTCTTCCTGCAGCGGAAGCTCGCTGGGGACGGACCCTCGTAACGTATAGGAGCGGAAACACAGCTCTCCCGCCAACTCTCCCTTTAGTGAATAGACCCATTTGTGCCATTGAGTCATGGGATAAAACCCCAGCCCTGCAACCAGCAGTAAGGAATATCAGGCGTTGTAAATAGTTCTGTGTATATAGCTACAGTGTAAATAGATATATATTTGCAGTTCTGTGTTAGCAAATGACATATATCATTTGCATTGTCAATAAATACATTTGCCAGACTCCTGGATTTTCTTGGAATGATTAAATTGGAATTTTAACAAAAAATGCTTTACATTATCACTAGTTTTTTATTTTAATTCAAATTTAGCCTTTTTTTTTTTTGCTTTTCAATGTAAAGTTAAATATACCGTATGTATCGTAATTTATTACAACTCCAATCTAAATGATAAGGATACAAAACAAACGGCAGAGATATTAATCTCCAAGATACACATCACAGATACAAGCCCGCTGGCCCCCATCCACCTCATCAGAGGTTATAAGTGGCCCCTCACAATTGTATGTGGCCCTTGTGTGCTCCCCCCAATATGATTCCTGAAGCCGCCTTTTTATTCGAGTGTCTGATGCTGCGTATTTCCACCTTTATACTGCTATTCCTTCCTAATATTGACAAATGCCTCATCGTCTAATAATGCTTCAGATCACTCAAAAATGTCCTGTGGAAAATAACAATTACCCCCAAAGTGCATTTTAGGCGACTCCGTCGTTGCCCATCAATCTTACGTATCAAGACAGACAAAAGACTTACTTTCTAGAGGGTACGGCTGTGATTTGTGACATCGTTCATTTATGTCGTCATATAATCTCATTACATATTAGCACATAAATAAAGTGAGTGAGAGCCCCCTTGTGGAATAATAGAGTACTGCAATTTACATAAATTCAACAACAGACCCCATTTAAACCATTTAATCCAGTTATTGGCTAATATCTGTCCACTCACCCCAGTTTCTGCTGTGGAATAAACTCTGTGGTGGACCAGTTAGAAATATAGACGTTTCCCCCGCCCATACTGGTGTGATGGACAGAAGGCGATGGATATTAAACATCCCTGACAAATCTCCAGGAAAAAGAGTCACAATGTTATTATCTGACCTCATGAAGTATTAGAGTTACAATAAATATGCTGAATCTGTGAAAACTCCATGCTTAGAATCATCTTGGCTGCCAAGTCATTCCTAGCTTTCAATTCATTGTGATGTCATGATTGTGATGTCATGGTGAGCTGATCTCACAATGCCTTACAGAGGGACTGCTATGCTTCAGGTTCTATCTGATCCTCTACAGAGCAGATTAATCATCCTTTCTTCTCCTTTCCACTTCAAAGCTATTAAAGTAACCTCTGCCATTTGCTAGCCGATAACGGTTAACATTTTAGTCCTGCCTATCTATCTATCATCTATCTATCTGTCTATCTATCTATCATCGGTGATCATCTGTGATAAGAATGGATATAAAACCCGCAGTGAGCCAGAAACCCCGCTGCCTTCCTCACTGGAGATAACCCGGTCTGAGAGTCCTGGCCCTCTGACTCCTCATTATTGATGGTAATAACCGCATTACTCTTTGCGGCCACTAGAGGCCACTTGTCTCCGGCATAGTCTGTATGATGTTACCACTGCAAGCCCAGCGCCGGCTATTACGTCACCATGTGATCAGATGACATCGTGAGATGGTAAGACATTCTACCGGCTCCAGAATGTCCGTGTTTGAAAGTCTGTTCCTACATCTTTTTTTGGTTGTATATTTAATTAATTATTAAATTCCATTGCACAGTAAAATGATGTTGGTTTCTTTGTTGCCAAAAAGTTAGTTGTAGAATTAGGACACATAACATAAAAACACAGATTGTGACAGCAAAAAGACTCAGACCTTACTCAGGTTTGGGCCTTAACCATACGCCTATCCCATGCATATTTGAATTCCTTCACTTTATTTGCCTTTTACCACTTCTGCCAAGACACTGTTCCACTTATCTACCAAACTACCAGTAAAGTAAAACTAACAGACCCCAACCCCTTAGTTTTAGACAATGAGCTCTTATCCTAGCTTTTTTTTTGCTGCTTTGAAATAAACTTCCCTCCTGTACTTTAAGTCCCTTTAAGTATTTAAATGTTTTGGTCCCATCCCCCTCTCTCTCTTGTAAGCTACACATATCGAGCTACAGCAGGTAGCCACGTGTACTTCTGACTAAACTAAAAGCCAACTTTCCCAATTATTTAAACAAAATAAAGCCTTCTGAATAAGCATTGAATATATTTTCCATTCGTGCTGTTAAATATAAATATATATATATATATACTGTATATATAGATTGCAGGGTTCTGTAGCGATCATGTGACCCGATGTATGATCGGGCTGGTTCGTGTAAATGGAGAGCTTTCTTGCCAGTGATTGGCTGCACTTGGATCCAAAGTTTGCACCAATCACGCTTCTACACTTTTTCCATCTGCCCGCTAAAGAACGGGCATTTGCACGGTTTGCCCGATAGCCAGTCTGGGCCTGATTCTAGAATCTCAAAAATGTTTTAAAAATATTTATCTTACTATAAAGTCTATTTCATTTTTTTTTTTTTTTTTTTACTTCTTTTAAAAATAAATAAATAAAATGCTTGGTATTCTGCCCTCTGCACTTTTACCTTCACAATAAGGAAGAAGGAGAAGAAAGTCACGATGACTCATCAACCAGCTGACGGCGAGTTTTTTCTCCCCGTATCCGGAGAGTTTCATGTTTGAGTTAAACGCGAAACATACGGTTCCAGATCCACGTAGGAGCCCCCGGAACAAACGGGATGTTTAGGGAATAGAAGGCGTGAAATGTTAAAATATGGGATTACCCCCCCCAAAAAAAAAGTTTATGAAAGGCAAAGGCCCTGTATAAGGCATAGTTTAAGTTGGGAGGTGAAAGCCATGTCATTGATTTAACTATTCATTATGCAGGGCCAGCTCAGCCCTTCTTGCAGAAGAGGGTCACCGGCTTTGGCTCTTCGTAATGAAATAATAAATAATATTATACGTCTCGTGGGTTACGGCGTCTCGAGGGCTCCTTCTTTGGCCGGCTGTCACCTCAAGTATCTTCTCAAGTGTACTCAGCGTCTGCCGCAGATTCCCACGGACTCCGTCTCCTCATCTCACCCAACAGCGCTCTCCCGGTAATGCGGTCAAACCACTTAGCGGACAAGACCCCGTCATCGCAGACAGGCCGGCTTCCTAATTCCACTATTCTTAAGGAGAACCCTGACAAAGCGTCTTTTATTTATTAACTGTTTATGACCCTCCAGGTAAATGAGTGCGATAAGAATGAGCTTCCCCTCTGTACCTTTAAAGAAGGACTCTAAACCGGCAGCTAAGAGGTTACGACGAGGTCTGCTGCTGATACATGGAGGATACCTGAGAACGTGAAGTCACTTCTGGGAATCTGTGGGCAGGAATCCAAATATCTGCTGAAAACTATTTTCCGAGAAAGCTTAAAGGGGAAACTCATCGTTTTTTATCTTTGATGGCTATAGTCGTCGTATTTGTACGGTCAGCCGGTCCGGTTACCTCAGCAGAGGAGCAGGAGAACGCGCAGAACGTGCAGAAGGTTTCGCTCCTGCTTCTCGCGATGTGATTTACCTGCAGTAGGTCCCGTGTAGGTCCCGTGTAGGTCCCGTGTTCACTACCGTCGTGTTTCCATGCAGGACTTTGGACGCTTAAGGTGCGCTAGAGGTCAGAGAATTCCTGCGAATAAAGACCCCTTTTGTTATTACCTATACATTATAAGAACCAGGGGCAAAACTAGAAAACAATTGCCATGGGACCCTCTGACTTCACCAAGCAACATGTCCCACACTGCTAACTTTGCCCCAAACCGCTTGCGAGTGCCACCTTTGCCCCCAAACAGCTTGCGAGTGCCACCTTTGCCCCCAAACAGCTTACATGTGCCATTTTTGCCCCCCAAATGAGCGGGACAAGTGGTGGCCCAGGCTCCCTAAGTTCGACTATGATTGTTACACCCCAGATGATAACTCAATGTAACCATGTAAACGGCATTCTCATTACAGAACACAAAGTCATAGAAACATGACGGCAGATCAGATCCATTCACCCGTCTAGTCGCCCGTTTCTCCTGCTGTAAAGTCTCCGACCTTAATCAGTCATTGGTCTCGTCTTAGATTCAGGAGCCGTATGTCTGTCCCATGCATGTTTAAATTCCTTTACTGTATTACCCGCTACCACTTCTGCTGGGGAACTGTTCCACTTATTTACCATCCTTTCAAAGTATTGATATAGCTCATTTATAAAATGGATTTGTGAAATATATATCTTTTGATTTGATAAAGAGAATAATTGATCATCCTAAAAATCTACCCTTAATATATAACATTGTTTTCATACACCGCCCAACACAATTTGGAATACATTTTGCGCCTTTATGAATATGGTGAACGAGCCCCCACGCACACAGTGATCCCGGGGGCCCACGCACACAGTGATCCCGGAGGCCCACGCACACGGTGATCCCGGGCTCCGTGTGCAGAAATACCTGCACACTCGCTGTGACGGTGCGGGCGCGCACAGAAATCAGCTGCCCTGGCTGAACTTTCACTTCCCCGAACGTTCCACAGCCCCGTGCGCCGCAGCCAATCAGCGCTCGCCATCCTCACTCTCCCCCTCTCCGACAGCACCGGGATCCAGGGCCCGCCCGACTGGGCATTGTGACCTCACACGGGACACGCCCCCAGCCTGTTATTGTGACGCTGGGTCCTGCTGCTTAGTCACGCTGACTGCTCTGGAGTATGGCGGGGGCGGAGGGCACCGGGGGCCGGTAAGTGTGTGGGCCAAGGGGGTAACTGTGCCAGGAGGGGTGGGTACCGGCAGTGGAGAGAGCCCCGGAGTAGGATATAAACAATATGGAGGGGGGTTGTAGAAAATACCAGGAGGAGGGCTGTGAGAGGGTGTCCGGGAGCCAGGGCAGGGTTATATGGCGACAGCATGGGCTGTGGGGATGTACAGTGGAGAGCTGGGGCCCTGACAGTGGTATATTGTATAAGTGCCGGTGAGGGGGGGGGGCAGACATTGCCTACAGAGAGGGCATTAAGTGTAACCCCCCTCCTCCTTGGGCACAGGTGTGCCAGCCACAGTGATCTATACGTTATAGGGTTAAGGCTGGGGGGGGGTAGATGGTGGGTAAGCTATGGGTGTACAGCCTGGCATTACACGGGCAGCCGCCATCTGACCTATAGACGAGAGGATGATACAGACTGACGTATTTACAGTATTTACGCCAATACAGACTGTCACCCCGACAACACCGTCACCCGACTTTACCTACCATGTAGGAAAATATTTCTTCGCTAAGATGAGTGGTGGATAAACGGAAAGGATTTCCAGCGGAGGTGGTAGAATTTAAACACGCGTTAAAGGATATCCTTAATGAAAGACGAGACCCATGGGTGTTTTGAGATCAGAAATTAGATTGTTATAAATTATCCGCCGTGACGTTCTAAAGGGTTTATATGGGATCAAAATGATTTAGAGGGCTCTTATCGCCATAGTAACCAGCGAGATGCTACTGCTGACTGCACTGGTTGCCAAAGCGATAAGACCACTATCCAAACTGTGCCGTCGGCCCCGTTGTTTATAATAGGCCCCCTATCGTGCCTCCTGCGCTGCCTATAGATAGCCATATGCCATTCACTCACTGTATTGGCCACTTCTGCTGAGAGGCTGTTCCATTTATCTACTACCCTCTTGTTGAAGTAAATGTAACGTATACTTTTTCAGAGCGTGATCGCTGCTGCCATTAAAATTCAGGATCCCCCCCTCGCCGCACTCCGTAGCCAAGGCCACCCCCACGGTTACATATTTACCAGAAAACACGTCACGTGAAACGCGCTTAAAGGAAATATTTCAAGTTTTTTTTCTTTTTTTCTTTTCTTTTCAGATATCAAACAAGCAATGAACTGAAAAGCATCTTCTGGGATTTTCTCGGATTCGTCTAACTGGATTTTTTTTTTCTATACAATACTATATAAAAAAAATACTATACTATTAAAAAAAAACAAAAAAAAAACCCAAAAACCCCTCTGATTATTTATGGTTATTTTTTTAATGGAATGAATACTCGGAATTAATCGCTTTGGTGTAAATTATTCCTCTGGATCCAAAATCATGGAGTGATCTTCAAACTGTAGTAAAAACTTATTATTCCTGCGGGAAAAAAACCCAAAAACCTCCCATGGATTAATTAAAATTTCTCTGGATTCTGTTACGTGCGACAGTATTTACCAAAAGCGGTGTAAATAATAAATTATTTTTTTTTTTCCTTCCCAATCCTGCTGTAAAAAAATTCAGGTAAATACGAACCTATTGATTATTTATTATAATTTTTATTTTTTCCCCAAAGGCTATATTTTTGTAAGTGTGGAAAAAAAAAAATGCTAATATAATTTTAGAATTTTTTTCAAAATTTTTTTTTTTATTTTTTTTTTTCAATTTTCCCCTCGTTTTTGGATAATGCGTAGCTGAGACCGGCGGACGGACGGACGGACAGAAGGTGAGCTGGGATGTATGCCACGGAGTGCCAGGCAGAAGTGACGCCCTCCCATAGCAATGGCAACCGCCAGTTTCAGTACTCGTTGGCGGACCACACCAACCAGGCGTTCCACATCATGAACGAGCTCCGCTTGGGCCACCAGCTGTGCGACGTGACTCTGAGAGTCAAGTACAACGACCTGCAGGCGGACTTCGTGGCCCACAAGATCGTCTTGGCCTCCAGCAGCCCCGTCTTCCGGGCCATGTTCACCAACGGCCTGAAGGAGTGCGGCATGGAGACCGTGCCCATCGAGGGGATTCACCCCAAGGTGATGGAGCGCCTCCTGGAGTTCGCCTACACGGCCAGCATATCGGTGGGCGAGAAGTGCGTGATCCACGTGATGAACGGCGCCGTCATGTACCAGATGGACAGCGTGGTGAAGGCGTGCTGCGACTTCCTCATCCAGCAGCTCGACCCCAGCAACGCCATCGGGATCGCCAGCTTCGCCGAGCAGATCGGCTGCCAGGAGCTCCACCAGAAGGCGCGCGAGTACATCTACATGAATTTCGGAGAGGTGAGAGCGCGTGCGCGATGTATCCAGGGTGCAGGGTCTCGTGGCGATGGGCTGGGTGGTTCGCGCAGGGCGCCTTCGCTCAGCAGAGGGGGTCTTTAGTCCTACCGGCGGTGGGAAGAATGAGACGGACCAGAGACCCCCGTTGTGTTCTGTCGCCATCCTTTAGTACAGGTAGCCAACGAATAGTTAATCTGTGGGTTACGGGGGCCCGGAATGTAATCAATAAGAGGAACTTTAGGAACGTTAACCGGTTAGTGTCCGCGTCTGTCCGTCGGGGCTGTTATAACAGCGGAATCTTGTGTGTGATCGTCCTTTCATCCGCAAGCAGCCCAGATGTTTGAAGGGCTTCTGTGGTTGCTATGGAAACGGCTTCCCTTTTTTTTTATTGTATCCAGTCGGCGTCGGGCGATCCGGCATCGTTTAGGAATTCCTTACGGGCCGGTTTGTTGGCGTTCGCTCGGGGCACGGAGCCGGAGAGCCGCGCTTTAAACGTCTTCACGATGAAAGAATTACATTTAATGCCGCTGAGATCCGCCGAAAAGACAGCGAGAGGCGAGAATTATCAGCGCGTTTCCCGGTCGGTCCGGGCAAAAAAGTAAAAATAAAAGAGAGAGCGACCCGGAGGTATTTATAGTGGAGCGTACTGGGATTACTGGGACTCACTGGGAAAATGCTGACCTAGATGGGCTCCGTTACCTAAATGGTGTTCACGATCGAGGTAAACAAAGGGATCTTTGTATTGTACAGGAGTGCTACGCAAATGTATGGATCGAAGTTGATATATTAACCCTCGAGTGACGGGGTCCTAGAGTGCATTTTTTAACCCCGCTGTCACTGAATAGGATGCATTTGCTTTGCGTTCGGCCGGCAGCGTGTTGTGCGTGTTGTGCGTGCGTGTTGTGCGTGCGTGTGTGGTTGACGTTGGCCGTATGGAGAGGTATGTGTGTAATGCGTCTTTATTTGGTTCAGCAGGAATAGCAGGTTGTAGCCGGCCACCTCCTGCCAGAGGCAGTAACACGCCTCTACATCCTCTAGATTGTAAGCTCTTGTGAGCAGAGCTCTGCGTCGGGTCGCCTTGGCCCGTCCGTTCTCGTTCTGTGGGACCCCTTGGCTGTCCGGACGGCGCTGTGTAAATAAAAGATAATGACTTTGTTTGTGATGGGGAACGAATGCTGCCGCTTTATAACTGAATAAGAAGTTCTGTTTCTGTGGCGTTATTATGCATTGCTTTATATGGCGCCATCATACGCAGCGGCGCAGTACAGCGCCTTTAAATCGCTTTGCTTCTCGAAATCGAAGCAAAGCGATTCATAACCTCAGCTAGTCTAATGTCCGTTAACCGGCGTTTCATTCCTGAGTCCGGAGGGGCCGATGATTGCTGATTCCCTCGGCCCATCTAGCCTCCTCGTAGGGACTCGTCGGACATAGGTTCAGGAGTAATACGCTGATGGCATGCGTGTTTTAGATGCCCACACTTCATAGGCCTCCACCGCTTCTGCTGGAAGGCTGTTCCACTTATCTACCACCCTCTCGTACAGTAAAACTTCCTTACATTCCATCTAAGTTTATATGTTTCAAAACCAACATATAATCGAAATTCTCCGGGATGCCATTAAGTTGATTATAAAAAGTCGCTCTGATCTAAGGCTTCCAAGGTGGTTTTAACCCCTAATGTGCCTTCTTTTAATAACCCTGACTTCCCCTATGTGTGCCCTCCCCACGATGTCATTTGGATGTGACCTTGCTCCGTGTTCTCTTTCTACACGGAACCGTAACCTTTCAAATCACGTGAATCACTTTATTATTATTATTATTATTATCATCATTATAATTATTATGCACAGTAGTTTTCTCCTTATACCCCGCGTTCTTGCGTAAAGCCGGCGTTTTCTGATGGCCGCTCATTTTCTGATGGCCGGCGTACAGCTTGTGCCCCAAAACACCCTTTCAGGGATATAATTGAGCATCTTAAAGTAGGACCTGGTATAATAGCTGCCCGTTGTCCTGGATCGGAGGTGGCAGTCTTGCTACTGATCTTTATTTTGATATCCCGACCCCAGCGTTATGTGGTGTCCGTCTAGCTGGTGAAGGAAGATATCTCTTCTTTTTCCTCACGCGGGGCACTTTCGCCGTCCTTTCCCAATAATCCCGCGTACCCAGCTTGTTCATCGTTCCCACCCATCCCTGGAATCCCAGCGTGGACGTGTCATCCCTCTGCGGCTGTGAGTCATGTGAGTGATCTCGGCAGATGATGAATGCGCCTGCCCCGAGCTCCCGGCCGAGCTGACTCACTGCCTCCTCCTGGGGTGGAATTTGCTCTCTCGCTGCCGCTGGGGTCACTTATGTAAGAATGACTCCGGAAAAACAGGATCCCCGGAGGGGGCAGATTTAACAGTTTCTCTGCCACACAGCCACACGTTGTGAATTATACACGTTTCTCCTTCCGGTGCGTGGCTGCCTCCTGTCACTATGCTTTTTTACTTTACTGAGAGGGTGGTAGATAAGTGGAACAGCTTCCCAGCAGAAGTGGTAGAGGTTAACACAGTAAGGGAATTAAAACATGCATTCGATATCAATATGCCTATCCAATGCTTGTTTGAATTCCCTCACTGTATTAACCTCTACCACTTCTGCTGGGAGGCTGTTCCACTCATCTACCACCCTCTCAGTAGTAACATGTTCTTAGTCAGTATGGCTTCCCCAGCCTCCGTTATTTGACGTTCTCTGCTGTCATTCGGTAGGTTGTGTGATGTTTTTTTTATATTTTTCAAACACCGCACCGAGCTGATGGTTTATGGCGATGCTAATGAAGTCCTGTTTATGCTAATGAAGTCCCCCCTCCCCCCCAACACCTTAGAGGGTCTCCATGATGAAATGTTTTATTTTTACAGCTCCTCACCTAATAAAGTGTTTTATCTGATTTATGACTCTTTAGGTCGCTGATCGTCGGCCCTCGCCTGGCCCGTGCGTTTTATACAGGGGATTTAATTCGGTTTCTGCCGGGGGGGCCAAATAGCAGAACCCTTTTTCGTTACCCTGATTTCTTCTCATCTCAGACACTGATTTCCCGCGAAGGTCGTCTGAGGATATTCAGACGCTGGCGTTCTCGACGGGTCCCCGGGGTTTGGAGACGTCGGGTTGGGGACGTGCGTGCGAAACCAGCTCCCTATAATAATATGGAAGCCGGGGGCAAACGGGGATCTGCCGCTCGTCTCGTTTACACGATCCCTTTAACTGTACTTCTTCTGGCTTCATGCCAAATATCTGTCGGGAAAATTGGTTACTAAATAGAATTATTATATATCGTTTTATTCTATTAAGTGCAGTTATAAGAAGGACGTGTCCTCAAAGTTACCTTTTTATCCTATGTGTTATTATATTAAATATATAAAATAATACGCTGTGACGGTATCGGGACCCCCGTCCTAATTATTGCGTTTGGGTGTGTGAGCGGCCCCCGTTGCTGAGCGGGTGTATAAAATGAGCTCATAGGCAGCGATTGGCATGTCATAGGATGCTACATTTGCCCCAATTCAGATCTGCCCCGGTCCGGGGTGCTGCTGTTGTGACGTGGAAGGGTCTAGGAGTAAGAATAGCTCAGCCACGAAGCCATGGACCACTCACACTCACAGAGCCGAGTGCTGGAGCCCGTGGCGCCTGTCCTCGTCAGCATCTCTCGCTACCGAGTTATAAACGGCCCCTGGCAGAAGCGCTGTGCGTCGGGAGCCTCGTGAAATGGGTTGCCGAGGAGCTGCGCGTTGCCTGGAGACCGCTATGTGCACAATGCCAGGAGGCGGCTGGAAGCCCCATGTAGGAGTCTGGGTTTGGCGGATGCCAGGAGGACGCTGCCTGCCGGGATACATAGTGCCTGCTGTAAAGTTTGGTGGAAGAGGGGTAAAGGTCGGGGGCTGTTTTTCAGTGAAGGGTAATGTTAATGCTCAGGGTACCAAGACACTTTGGACAGCGCTCTGTTTTATGGGAACGGTTTCGGGAAAACCCTTTTCTATTCCAGCGTGACTGCGCCCGGCGCACAAAGCCAGCTCCATAAACACATGGATGGATGGATGAGTTTGGGGTGGAAGAACATTTAAATGTTACAGTATCGCAAAACAACTGCGTCCTGCTCCTTGTATACAAAATACATTAAAAAGGAACTGATTATTGGAGGATCAGACTTCATTAGCATCGCCATAAAGCATCGGCTCAGTGTGGTGTTTGAGGCGGGAAAGTCACCCAAAATATCACATGACTGACAGCAATGGCTGCCTCCAGGTCTGCAGATAAAGGGAGTTTATTGGCAAAGAATGAGATAAAACCAGATTTTTGTCACCGACCGACATTACCGTATACAGCGCTGGGGGGTTATTACTGTATACAGCGCTGGGGGGTTATTACTGTATACAGCGCTGGGGGTGATATTACTGTATACAGCGCTGGGGGGTTATTACTGTATACAGCGCTGGGGGGTTATATTACTGTATACAGCGCTGGGGGGTTATTACTGTATACAGCGCTGGGGGGTTATATTACTGTATACAGCGCTGGGGGTGATATTACTGTATACAGCGCTGGGGGGTTATTACTGTATACAGCGCTGGGGGGTTATTACTGTATACAGCGCTGGGGGTTATTACTGTATACAGCGCTGGGGGTGATATTACTGTATACAGCACTGGGGGGTTATATTACTGTATACACGCTGGAGGGTTATATTACTGTATACAGCGCTGGGGGTTATTACTGTATACAGCGCTGGGGGTGATATTACTGTATACAGCGCTGGGGGTTATTACTGTATACAGTGCTGGGGGTGATATTACTGTATACAGCGCTGGGGGTTATATTACTGTATACAGCGCTGGGGGTTATATTACTGTATATATGGGGTTTTCCATGGGACTTCCAGCTTTGTGACGCCGTACGCGTTGCGTCAGTCTTTTTCTTGTGGGCCGGGTATGAAAGGGGAAGAGCTGGGAACGGATGAAAAGTTGCGTTGCGTAAGCAGAGACGATGGTGTTTACGTTTTGTTTACTCCGTGAGCAGGTGATTGTGGAAGCCGTCCTCTATCGCAGGGAAGGCTCCTGATCCCAGAATCTCCGTGCCGTTAACAAACTGTATGATTAGTTTACTGACAGCCCCGCGTGTTAATTAACCCTTTAATATGTGTTCTTAGAAAACAAAACAAAAAAAATGTACCTGAGGTAGAAGCTGCAGCTGTGTGGCAGCCCCTCCTCCGTTCGCGGTGTATCTGTCATGGCGGCCCCCGGGTAGAATGTTTTCTTCGCTCTTCATCGTGTTCTTTGTCGCGTTCCCCAGGTCTCCAAACAGGAGGAGTTCTTCAATCTGAGCCGTTGCCAGCTGGTGAACCTGATCAGCCGCGACGAGCTGAACGTGCGCTGCGAGTCCGAGGTCTTCCACGCCTGCATCAACTGGGTGAAGTACGACTGCGAGAGCCGGCGGCCCTACATTCAGGCCCTCCTGCGGGCCGTGCGCTGCCACTCGCTCACCCCTCACTTCTTGCAGCTGCAGCTGCAGCGCTGCGAGATCCTGCGAGGGGACTCCCGGTGCCAGGACTACCTCTCCCAGATCTTCAAGGACCTGACGCTCCACAAGCCCACACGCCCCCACCAGGGAAGGATCCCCAACGTCCCCCAGTTCATCTACGTGGCGGGAGGCTACTACCGCCAGTCCCTTAGCTTCCTGGAGGCCTATAACCCGGTGGACGGAGAGTGGCTTAGTTTGGCACCTTTGGAGAAGCCCAGGAGCGGCCTCGCTGGATGTGTGGTGGGGGGGCTTTTGTATGCCGTGGGGGGGCGCAATAATGCCCCGGACTGCAATAGAGACGCGGACGCCCTCGACTGCTACAACCCCATGAATAACCAGTGGTCGCCCTGCGCTGCCATGAGCGTGCCCAGGAACCGGGTGGGAGCCGGCGTCATAGACGGGCAGATCTACGCTGTCGGTGGATCTCATGGCTGCGTCCATCACAACAGCGTGGAGAGGTGGGTGAGCCGGACGTCGGTCATATATATATTATATTATTGTTCATGCGCAGACAGTGTACACAAGCACCAGTCGCTCGTGCCAGCGGTTCCCGTGCCAGGTTCATGTACGCCAGCTTTCGGATCACACCCATGCCTCATATATTTCGCAATCGCTGCCAACTTCCCCCTCCGCCCTCGTGGCTTCTGGCTATACCACGGTGGCGCTGCCATCTTTTACCCCCCCCCGGTCGGCGATCTCCAAGACGCCTCCTGTATGTTGTTAGACCCATCGTAGTGGATGCGCTCGCCCGGCCGGCAGCTATTTCTCCGTTAGCCGGCAGCTTGTGTTGTATTTGTGGCATATAAATACCCCGTGCCAGCAGACGCCGTGACCTTTTCTGTTTGTTTGCGTCGCACAAACCTCACTGATAACGGCACAAAGCTATCATATCCCTGATCCGGGCAGACCGCGGCGGTGCCCAATTCACTCCGAGCCGGTGCCAAGACCAGCCTCCGCCTTACGTATGGTTACTCAGGGACTATTACCTCGTGACGGTCCCGGCAGGTGACTCACACCTTTTTTTTTTTTTTTTTTTTTTCCCTCCCCGCAGGTATGATCCTGAAAAGGACGAGTGGCAGCTTGTGGCACCGATGAAGACCCGGCGGATCGGAGTGGGAGTTGCAGTCCTCAACAGGCTTTTATACGCGGTCGGGGGGTTCGATGGGACGAACAGGCTGAGCTCTGCTGAGTGCTATTACCCCGAGACGGACGAGTGGAAGGACATCGCGCCCATGAACGTCGTCCGCAGCGGGGCAGGTGAGGCTTCAACTTTTTAGAGGTTTTGTAAAGTTAATCTGCCAATCAATGGCCCACGGAGGGGGGGGGTTGGGGAAGGTTCAGCTCTGCAGCTTCTCCCTAAGGCTCTTTTCTTAAACGATCATTGGCTGGCGCTGGGTGGCAGAGCCGGAGAGGATCCTCCTTTTCATTTTCTCTGGCATGCCCCCCCCCTTTATTTCTCATTGAAGGAGCCTGCGCCCTGGATACGAACGTATACGCGATGGGTGGATATGATGGCACCGACCAGCTGAACAGCGTGGAGCGATACGACGTGGAAAGGGATTCTTGGAGCTTTGTGGCACCTATGAACCACCGTAGGAGCGCTCTTGGGGTTACCGTCCATCAGGGAAGGATCTATGTCCTTGGTAAGTGGTCCAGTCCGGCTTGTGTGTGATTCCCCAGGGGGGTCTAATGTCGTGCGTGCATGCGCAGAAAGACTTCCCGTCGGCTTCAATTGGAATGCTTTCCCGCGATTATCTCACCCGTGTAATTTTACGTCTTCTCGCAGGCGGGTACGACGGCAGCACGTTCCTGGACGGCGTCGAGTGTTACGACCCGGCCGCGGACGCCTGGACAGAAGTCACCCACATGATGTCCGGACGCAGCGGCGTCGGGGTGGCCATCACCATGGAGCCGTGCCGCAAGCAGCCGTGCGGGAGCGGCTTCACGGAGACAACGAAAGATTGCTATCTGCACGAAAAACACATCGGGTGCGGCTTCTCCCCGAGCCGCAAAAAATAAGGATAATTAAAAAAAAAACTGCGTTAAGGCTAGGTTTCCACTTGGGTTTTTGTCCGGCGTTTTTTTCTTGATGAAAAACGCCAGGAAAACTGCCAAGAAAACTGCCACTGCATTTACCTGCGTTTTGGCGTTTTTTCTGCAGTTTTTTCTGGCGTTTTAGCCTTTCTGTGGAAATTGCTTTTTTTGACCTTAGGCAGTTTTTCCAGCCTTTACAAGTTAGAAGTTTCACCCAGCTAAAAGGGATTAGGATAAATGGCAAGTATCTGCCCTCTCCTGATGTCATTTACTTGGTAGACCCTTTTGTCTCTTTTCTGTGGTTTGTAAGGCATGCTTTATTCCGAATGTCTGCTCCTCTGGGAAGATTGGCCCCAAATGATGGTGCAAATTGTTTGCTGTTGCTTTTGGCACACAGGATCCGGTCGCGTATGTTTGTTTGTAATGGCATGTTTGTTCCAAATGGTGTAAAATTCAATATGAACCAGTCCAGGACTTTGTTTTGTGTGAAACTGTTTGTTTCCAGCCTATTTCTCGTAGGACACACAGATACTGGGTCCATCCTCTGCATTGTAACTGTGGAAAAAACGCCATAAAAAACGCCAAGGCAATAAACCCACATGGCTTTTTCATGGCGTTTTTTCTCTCCCATAGACTTCTATTGGAGAAAAAAAGCCAAGATTTCTTGCAAAAAACGCCAGAGTGTCAACATGCTGCGATTTTGAAAAACTGCCACAGAGCCCAAAAAAGCAGAAAAACGCCAAAGAGGACTGAAAAAACGCCAGACAGAAAAACGCCAAGTGGAAATGGCATTTTGCGATTTCCTATTGAAGAACAGCTAACATCTGGCTGCAGCCGTTTTTCACAAAAAAACGCCAGGTGGCGCTATTGGCGTTTTTATAGGCGTTTTTAGCAAAAAAAACCCAAATGGAAACCAAGCCTCAGGCTAGGTTTCCACTTGGGTTTTTGTCCGGCGTTTTTTTCTTGATGAAAAACGCCAGGAAAACTGCCAAGAAAACTGCCGCTGCATTTACCTGCGTTTTGGCGTTTTTTCTGGAGTTTTTTCTGGCGTTTTAGCCTTTCTGTGGAAATTGCTTTTTTTGACCTTAGGCAGTTTTTCCAGCCTTTACAAGTTAGAAGTTTCACCCAGCTAAAAGGGATTAGGATAAATGGCAAGTATCTGCCCTCTCCTGATGTCATTTACTTGGTAGACCCTTTTGTCTCTTTTCTGTGGTTTGTAAGGCATGCTTTATTCCGAATGTCTGCTCCTCTGGGAAGATTGGCCCCAAATGATGGTGCAAATTGTTTGCTGTTGCTTTTGGCACGCAGGATCTGGTCGCGTATGTTTGTTTGTAATGGCATGTTTGTTCCAAATGGTGTAAAATTCAATATGAACCAGTCCAGGACTTTGTTTTGTGTGAAACTGTTTGTTTTCAGCCTATTTCTCGTAGGACACACAGATACTGGGTCCATCCTCTGCATTGTAACTGTGGAAAAAACGCCATAAAAAACGCCAAGGCAATAAACCCACATGGCTTTTTCATGGCGTTTTTTCTCTCCCATAGACTTCTATTGGAGAAAAAAAGCCAAGATTTCTTGCAAAAAACGCCAGAGTGTCAACATGCTGCAGTTTTGAAAAACTGCCACAGAGCCCAAAAAAGCAGAAAAACGCCAAAGAGGACTGAAAAAACGCCAAACAGAAAAACGCCAAGTGGAAATGGCATTTTGCGATTTCCCATTGAATTACAGCTAACATCTGGCTGCATGCGTTTTTCACAAAAAAACGCCAGGTGGCGCTATTGGCGTTTTTATAGGCGTTTTTAGCTAAAAAAACCCAAGTGGAAACCTAGCCTCACAGAAATTTTCAGTGTTAAACAAAACCGTTTTTTTTATTATTATTATTAAACACAAAAAAAACAGTAAAAAATATACCTAGCAGGTGCCATGAAAACCTTGGGATTCCCCTCCATTTTTCTATATGAAGGAGCAGTTAAGAACGAAATATTTTTCTCTTTTTTTTTTTTTCTCCTTTTTTTCTTTCTTTTTTTATCTTTTTCTTTCTTTTTTTCCTTTCACTCTTATAAAATGGCTCACGGATTTATTGTTTCACTTCCAGAAGTCTCATCATAACTACAATGCATATCATCCATAATAATACAAGTGACCCAGAAAAAACAAACAAACAAAAAAAATACTGCAATAATTCTATTCTGGGGTTTTTGCATGGCCTGCACTATTTTAAGTTATTTATCTGCCGATTTTAATGTGATAAAATAGATATAAAATAAAAATAAAAACTTTTTTTTTTTTTTTTCGTGCCCTCGCGAATTCGGAATGGATTTAAGAAGTTTGGGCTAAATTTCAGGAGAAACGATTATGGAATTCAGCTGTATTTTTCACACAATTTCTCACTTTTTATGGGGGAATTTCTGTATAATAAAGAACTATAATTTTATTAAACTATAAGGTTCAGTATTGCGTTAAGTCGGATCTGATTTTGCTGTTGGATTGCAAATTTTATTGAGGGAAAGAAGAATTTTGTGACTTTTCCATGTGTATTCATAAGCAAAATAATTAATTTCATTTTTCTTTCTGATTTTTTTTTTTCTGATTTATTTTTTTTTTTTTATTATTTTTTTCTGATTTTTTTTTTTTTGTTTTTTTGTTTTTTATTTTTTTTTATTTACAACATAATATCACAACTTAAACTTTTTTGGAAATGAATGAATTGACAGAAAAGCGGTTAATTTGCATATGAATTTCGTAAAAAGGACAATATGGCCTCCATTGAAACCAAATGTACATTTCTTCTTTTTCCACCAGCACTAAGAGGCCGGCGCATGTACAGAACCGAGACTGAATTCTTAGAAAGCTTCAATCGAGATGAAAGCCTATAGATATGCTAGTTTTAATGTATATATTTGACAATATTATTTAATTGTATTTTGGGTATTTTCTTGATAAACCATGTTTTTTTTTTTTTTTTTTTGCTTTTGCACATATTGTCCAAAATTAGTAATAAAATATTTGCATTTAATAAATCAAAACTTCACTTGTTTTCAAGACCGCGCCCCAATTGCTTATTATTCTACGTAAACATCGGCGTTTTATATATAAAAAGGACCAATTAAATATCAGAGATCTATTTCATTTCGGGTGAGATTGTCACCGCTGTTAAAGGAAAATGTCGCCATTGCGTAATTAAATTTATTTATTAAAACCGCATATAGCTTAATTGTCACTATTTGTCCCCACTAATGGGGAGGAATAATCATGCAGATCCTGAGAACAGGAAGTTAAGATGAATTTTTAACCCCTTAATGACAAAGCCCGTGTATGTACGGGCTCAAAATGCGTTGTTTTCAATGGGTTTAGAGGACCGCCCATTGTCCTTAAGGGGTTAATACAGATATAATTACTTGTTCTGGACTGTAGAAAGTGGCAGATATAGTTTACTTTAGAACAACGTTTCATTGTGTGCTTTTATCATACATGTGACAGCCTCCCAGCAGAAGTGGTAGAGGGTAATACAGTGATGGTATTTAAACATTCATGGGACGGGCATATGGCTACTGATTAGAGACCAACGACGGATTAAGGATTTACAGCAGGAAATACGGGCAGAGTAGATGGGTGAATGGGTCTGATCCGCCGTCACATTCTATGTTTAGAATTTTCGCATCTGGACTGTTCTTAAGATGCATGTTCCAGGGCCTTTTGTTCTCGGGGTGCTGGTGAGGATTCGGGGTGCTGGTGGGATTACACCAGAGCAGCCGGCATGAGGAGACTCCGTAACCCTCGCCAAAACCAACGCCGCTGTAAAGTTTTCTGAGCTGCCGGTATTTCAGCTGCTAGGGGAGTTTCGGAGATCTGCTTTTGTTTCGTGTTTAACGAGCTCTAAGGCTTCAGACGTCACTTGGTCCTTGGCTACCCTCTACCGTGTTTGTCTGAAGCCGGTTCCACGTATCTACCACCTTACAGTGAAAGATTATTCTTGGCTAGCCTCGCCTTTCCCATAAATGCCAAACCTGCACCAAGCCTGAGCAGCCAGCAGAGGGCGCTAGCGATCCACTCAATGTTCAGTACTCGGAAAATCCGAAGCTCTTACTGGTGTTTGCTGGACTTTCTTACGCCTCGCAAACGGGGCGGACTGGTGGATGTTCCTGCTGGTTGAATTAATGGGCGAATTCTCCTCAGAAAGAGTTTTCCTTTATTTAGATCATGTGCATAATCGAGACAAGGCACACAACACACAAAAGTCGAAGCGTTGTCTGATGACATGTTTGGATTACGTGGTTTATATAGCATTTTATCTACTTCTAATAGCATGCATCATTCTGATTGGTTACTTTTCAAGCAGGTTACGCCTCTTTAAGCTGCATAATTAAGAATGGCCCAGACTTGACCCTTTGCGCATATATATATAGAATAACATAGAGGAAGTGTGTTGGCGGGAACTCGTGCATATATCATAGACTAGACATTTTCTACTTCCTTATATCTTTGTAAGCAAAAAATATTTTCGATAACATAAGCATTTTTCCAACAGTTCCCAAAGCGCGCATCCTGAAGCATAGCGGTACGTAGGTTCTCGGTGTCGGTTAAAGCAGCTCCAGTTGATCTAGAACACGCTTCGTTATGTAACGACTATTTAATCTCTTTTATCAATGCATCTTTTCATGGTGTCATACTGTTGTGGACGTCGCTGATGGCTTGTGGCGCAATCGCAATACACGCTTGGTAGCCCTCAGTAGTCCTTCCTTCAGATGCCACTCAACGCCGCTTTCCTATATGAAGTCCTAAGGATTATTTTTAGCTGAAGAGCTTGCGCTCAACCAAGGGGAAATACACTACAAGTTCCTGTAGTTTTTAAGGAACTGCGAGAGAGAAAACCCGTAGTCTTTGGGGTGAGTTCACCACCACTCACGGCTACCATGAACTTGTTCATAAAGGACTACGACTTCAGCAAACTCAGTGCCCGCTGCTTTTAATAGGATCGAAGTCTGACGGGCGGCTCCAGGATTTATATATAATTTATATTTCCGTATGAAGTGCAACCGAGGTGTGAGTTAA
The DNA here is from genome assembly GCF_027358695.1 of Spea bombifrons. Lineage (NCBI taxonomy): Eukaryota > Metazoa > Chordata > Amphibia > Anura > Pelobatidae > Spea > Spea bombifrons. The sequence continues at coordinate 104,816,323 of NC_071090.1, read as the reverse complement.
GGTGACATGCGCGATATCATCGACAGCATGACAGAAAATAGAAATCTGAATAAATGGTAACAAGGTGGTCTTCTAGAGAAACAACGATCTACGGCAAGACCCCATATTCTATTTTTCTGGAATAGCACGATCCATGTGATGAGTTTCAACACATTCCAAAAAATAAAAGCAGAATAATTTAATAGCTTTCAATATGTTCCAGAAACCATTTATTAAAAAAATAATATCAATAAAATTACAAGCAGGATTTCGTGTTTGTTCTTCGGGTTCCACCTTTCCGGTTTCTAGCCTCGTGTTCCTGTTTTGAAAATTCAAAATGATCACCACCTTTTTCAAGACTAAAAAGCGGCACGTAGAATGACAAACGCCACCCGGAGACCCAGTAAGTGCCAGCTTGCCGTTGGGCTCATGGAACCCTGCCGACTGCCTACTTTCAGAAGCCAAACTCTAACTATGGCCGGGAGCAAGGCCGTGCTGGCGGAGGTGTTCCACTTCTGTATTCGGGGAGGATAAAGGCTAATATATGTCCAGACATAGGTAGTGGTGGGGCTGTCACCATTCGGTGGACAAAAGGCTCCACAGGTAGTCACAGATGAAAATCTTGGAGTGCTGGGTGCTGTCAATGCTGATGGGCTGAGCAATGTCTCCTCCATAGTGGACTTGAGATTATTTTGGGTCAAGGAAAACAATCAATTTACATACATATACACACATATATATATTTATATATATATACATAAATACACACACACATACATTATATATGTAAGTATGTGTATATATATATATCCACTGACTGTACCAAATTCTATCATTATTATTATTCTTATCCAACCTTTCAATTGGTTGCTATGGTGATAAGACCACTTTAAAAAATCTGTTTACACACGATAAAGCCAAACACCTTAATAAAAGGATACTGCCTTTGATGAGCGTGGAGTCGCAGCTGTAATCCCAATCAATCTTTGTTACGTTATGAAACAGTTTTGCCAAATACCTGCAAAAAAAAGAAATCAGAGTTTTAAACCATCTCTGTCATCATGATCACCATCATCATCATCATCATCATGCCATGGCAACCAGAAAAAAAGAAATAATAAAATAAAATTATGACAAAAAGCATAAATGTCACCAAAGCCACAGACTGGTTTCTGCTAAACACGGGTTTAGGTTATGGCAGCAGTTACCATCCACAGAGCCGGTACCCCCGGGTTTTAATAGAGGCGCGTCTTGCAGAGCTTAGTAGACGTGCCCCACGATAGCCTACTTGTAACCTAGACAAAGCCCGCAGCCCTAACTTTAGCCATCGAATCGGTAACCAGAGCCGGTCGAGCGGCAAACGTGACTCACAGTGCCGACGGTATGACCACCGTGGTATCTTCATCGGCTTCTCGGTGAATCTCAGCAATCTCCTTCTCCATGGCCCTCACGTCTTCAAGCTCTTTTTGTAAAAATGTATTAATGTCAAGGAAATTAATGCAAGAATTTAATCAAAGCAGAACCCTCAACATGGGTACGCCTGCCGGACACACTCAGCATTTACACCCCGTGTCTGTTCAACCCTAACGTCCCTCTCTCATTTACTTTACTTACACATTTGTTGTTATAGCCCCCTCCTGTGTCACCCTGCGGTGGGAGGGACAGACTCCGTGCCCCATAGCCCCCTCCTGTCTGTTACCCTGCGGTGGGAGGGGCAGACTCCGTGCCCCATAGCTCCTTCCTGTCTGTCACCCTGCGGTGGGAGGGGCAGACTCCGTGCCCCATAGCTCCCTCCTGTCTGTTACCCTGCGGTGGGAGGGGCAGACTCCGTGCCCCATAGCCCCCTCCTGTCTGTTACCCTGCGGTGGGAGGGGCAGACTCCGTGCCCCATAGCTCCCTCCTGTCTGTGTGGCCCTGAGGCTCCTTCCTGTGTATTTTTAAATTGTATTTACAGTATTTGCCTGAATATAGGCCGCACTAAGTCTTTAAAGTGGGGGTGCGGCCTATATTCGGGGTTTAGCGCAGGAATGCGCAATTCGTATCACCTGACGCCCGGGACATGCAGAGTGGGAGCATATCTCGGGGGAGGGGCAGAGTGGGAGCATATCTCGGGGGGGCAGAGTGGCAGCATATCTCAGGGGGGGCAGAGTGGCAGCATATCTCAGGGGGGGCAGAGTGGCAGCATATCTCAGGGGGGGCAGAGTGGCAGCATATCTATTCCACTAAGTGGTTTTTTTTTTACTAAGAAAAAATTTTCTTTAATAAAAGCACCTAACTTTTAGGGTGCGGCCTATAATCGAGCCAATACGGTATATAGTGCCAGTACTTCTTAAAGTACTTATAATTAACCCCTTAGTTTCAGCAGTCCCTCTGCTGGGGGGTCTGTGGGGTATATATTGAAAGGATATTTGATGCTGGTCTGCAGGGACATGTTCTTCTCACTCGTGTCCTGCAGCTCCTTCTCGATTTTCTGCAGTTTGGATAAGCTTTTCTGTTTCGTTTCCTCCGTGTCCAGAAGGGTCTGGGCCACCTCTTCTTCCACCGACATGAGAGCTTAAAGGTACAGAATACATCAAAACTCAGGTTTACAGACAGGATTAAGGCTGAAAAATGTTAAACGATCAAATTATTTTATTATTATAACGGTTTTCATATGTTGAATGTTGGCATCATAACATTTTCATTTAACAATTTATGTTCCGCACCCCCCCACCCTGCAGTAATATCTCAGTGATGGGAGTTATTAATTTTTAGGGGTATGAAGTAGCCCATTTTTTTATTATTTTTGTTTCACCTTTTAAACTTCTTCACTGGAGATCGCTTTGGGGTCTTACCAGTCATCTCTAAGATCCACATTTTAATTATAAAATTATTTATTTTGTGTTTTTTTTTTTTTACCATTTTCGTTAATGTTTTTTTTTGAAGAGTTAGAAACTTTCCTTAGAGGCCTGCGTTCCTGGTTCCTATAACAGCTGATTAGCCAGCAAGCGGGCGTAGGACACGCCCTGGGAAATGCCCCCACCAGGGCAAAACACTGGAAATGTACAACCACGTCCTATGGTCGTTTGGGCCTCGTTACTTCATTTCTGCCTCGATTGACTCCTCCCCAGTTGCCTCCACTGAAAACAGTGAGCATATTCAGATACGCTCCTTGCACATGCTCAGTAGAACTCTCGTTCTAGTCAATGGGAGATGAGCTATCATTGAACTCAATGGGGGTAGCAGCTGCCAATCACATCTGGACACTGATGTTCTGCTATGTCAGTGAGAGTTCTACTGAGCATGTGCGGGAAGCTCACATACCAACATGTGTAATATATTATACACCGGTATATATATATATATATATATATATATATATATATATATATATATATATATATATATATATATATATATATATATGTATCTCAAACCTCTGATGAGCTGTGAGGCCTCCGTCTCGGTTTCTAGGAGAGCATCGATCATGGACTCCTGACGCTCCAGACTCTTCTTCAGCACCCCCGCTGCGGTATCCGACACCATGACTTTGATAATCTCCCGGCTCACGTCGATGTACTCCTCTATCTGCTCGTGCAACATGACTACGGGCGTAACGGGAACGCCGGCCAGAGAGGAAAGGTGCGGCGAGGACGGGGTCCTGCGAGGGAGCAGAAACAGGAACGTCACCAAAAAGATCACACGACGAGTGAACAGCCATTACGCAACGCCAATAAATACAAAATATACACGAATTATAACATATAAATTTACCCTATTTATGCGGTCATATCTGCCAACTGTCCTCGATTTCACTTTAGATGGGTAAAAAATATGCAATATTAAAAGGACAGGTATAATTGGCACCCTAAACTATATAAGGAGAGTTTATTTTTCGCAATTAATGAATATTATTAAAATAGAATGGAAATTACTTGTGAAAAAAAGAACGTAATCATTAACAAACGGGACCTTTTAGTTAAAGGTGCAGTCCCACTAAACATTACATTCTCCATCAAATAAACAAGGGTTTGTCAGATCATTCCTTCCACTGAGAAGTTATTCACGTTATAACCCAGAAAATGTAAAGATCTTTCAGTTTCTATAGCAACAGTGTCTGCCTTCCCAGCAAAAATTAGGGACAAGACAGACTTTTATATGATTCAAATAATTATTTGGGACAATTAATAAGAACAATGTATATAATGCTACACGTACAAAAACTTGTCAAACAGCTAAATCAGAGCGGAAGAGGTAGTCTGAGTAAGTTAAGCTCTGCCCTGCGTATCTAGTATGGGAAAGAGGCAATGGGGTGATAATACTGGAAGAAGGGAGGGCCGGAAGTGTAAAATGCGCATGCACGGCAGGCTTAGGGCAGCCAATCGAGTTCGACATGACATAAAGTACGACATTTGAAAACAAAAATATAAATATATATATATATATATATTATTTTTTTTAAATGACAGGCTATATGCTGATGTCGCTGTAAAATGCTATAATAAAAAAATAATAATAATAAAAAAAATGTATAGACCAGACACTGCCCCCCCCAATACTTTAACGGCGGAGTGTCACATTTACACATTTTTTTTTTATAAAGGCGGATGGATTCACTTTCGCCATTAATAGGCAGTCGTAAATTTACAGTGCGGATGAAGACGTTTCTAAACTCATCCAGTTGCATAACAACTCCAGCTACACGGGCTAGACGCGCTAAAATTTAAATTAACCACGCCCACTCCGTAACAACCTTTGTAACCAAGGCAACCCTAAACCAGCGCCCAATCAGCCACCCTCTGCTTTAAAAGCTTGTCCTCCTCGCGAGGCTGAGAACGTTACAGGTTTGAATTATTCCCGCCGATTCCGCGCTTGTCGTAATCACCACAGAAAGCGTTTGGTCAATCCCGCTATTACCTGGTCGGGCGGCTGCACGGCACTCGCGTCGTGTTCGGTGTAGTTCGCGGGGTTCGTTCGGCGACAGCCTTCGTCGATAAACCGCAGCAGAGTAGCGACTCCTTTACGTAGGTGTCCGGAATTAGCGGTCTCACAGAGGAGGAGCCCGAGGAAGCCGCCCCTCCCCTTATAGGCAGACGGAGTCGGCGCTAACCCGGGCCTAGCTGAGTGGGGTATGACTGAGCTTCTCCAAACGCATCTCCGAGCATGGGGGCCTGTGATTGGGATTCATTATAAGCGATATAGGTGACCCAGGAAGATAACTGTAACGAAGCTGCATTATTATTATTCATTATTATTATATTTAAAGGGGAAGTCCCACGGAAACATAAGTTCATTAACAGCGTGTCCGGCAGGTGGTTAAGACTGAGCAATTCTAATCCACACAGTATAAATCAGGGTGTTTAGTAGATTTGGAGAGAAACGAGCGAGAGCTCTTATAAGGGGCTAATATGCAGCTGCCTGAAGACGTGCAAAACTAGAAGTCTTTTAACCCCTTCAGAACCAGGCTGTTGTCAGGCTTGTGACAATGGCTGTTATAACATTCATGCGATGCTCGTGTTAAGCTGTAGTTTTCTTCCTTCTCGTTTAGTGCACCCAGTAATATATCTTTTTTTTTTTTTGTTCCATACCGTTATTTTGATTGATTAATCTAGTTTCCTTCTATATAATGGAGAAAAAAATTAAATTGACTCACTTGATAAATCTGCAAAAATTAACGAAAGAAACCTGCTACGTAGATTCTGATATTTGTTCTGAGTTTAGAAACGCCCGATGTTTGGGCTGGTATTTTAACTCTCTCCATGCCACGATTCTTGGGAAGAGGCAGCACCAGCTTTAGGACTTGCTTATGTGAGATCATTAGGGTCTTTGTACATTTTTTTTTTATTTGTACATTTAAATATTTTTACCTTTTTTATTTTACTGTAGTGATTAGGCCCCTAGGCTCCACTGACCTGATGGTTGGCTGCAGTACCTGAAGTCATCCTGTAGGGGCGCGTGGAGTTCTCAGGAGCGCCTGGACAGACCCCCTCGGATCTCTTTATTTTGAGCGGGCGCCGCTATCCACACCGTGTTTTTGAACGCTCTTAGAGCTAATTTTTTTTGACCTCTGAATGCCGCAGTATCGAGACGCTTCAATGCCAGCGGGGCAAAGAACCAGATTGCTGATTGCTTTCTATGCTTGTTTAACCCCATGATGGGCCGGGCAAGCCACTTGTCACCAATTGCATGCATTTCCATGATGGGCCAGGTACATCGATTGTTGTTAAATGGATACTAACGATGCAAAAAAAGGGTGGAGTTCTCCTTTCATTCGTAAAACCCATTACCTACCCTTTTCTGGGGTGGGCTGGTCCGAGTGGTGGTCTGGGTCTGACAAGCCTTTTATGAACAGTTTCGGGCCTGTCCTGGGAGCCACAAACACAGTAGGGTCGTCATGTTATTGTTGCACCACTGTATATGTATGTGACCATGTATGTGCATATGAGCTTATGTGTAAACACTAGAGTGTATGTACATGTGTGCACCAGTCCATATGTCTTGCTAATGGGGCCTCTGGGCAGAAGTTGCCGGCCCTCCTTCGGCTGTTTCTTTACATACGCTTGCGCTGTAATCATATCCATTCTGCTGTCCCCAATGACAATTTCCCATCGCGATGACGCCGTCTTCGTAGATTAAAAAAAAAACACTTGGTATATATTACAATCCTGTGTTTTTTTTTGTGTTTTGAAGATGGTTCCTGTTTAGCTCTGGGTTATGAAGCAATTCGCTTTTTATCTTTTATTTACATGTCTTACAGCGAATTAACACTCACAGGCCAAGACAAACCAGTGCATTAGGTAAGCGGTTACAACCTACAGGGAATGCGGTGTAGGAAGACACAAGGTATAGAAAAATCGGATAGAGCGGCAGATAAGATAATGTTGTAGCTGAAACGATTGTACGCATCTCTGAAGAATTGTTTAACGTTCTAATACACAAAAGTGTCGACAAGGATGGGATTTAGCGAGCAGGACACAGCAGTCAATATTTAACGTGAGAGAGGGAAGCTGTTCGTCTTTCCTGACCTGGCCAACTTATCCTGCGCTTCCTATACCGACAGGATCGTGTTTTACTCGGGATCTAACAAGGTAAGCGATGTGTCATTGGCAATAAAAAAAATATTGTCTGCCTGCCGTTATCTGCTGCTAAACCAAGGGACCGCTAGCTAGAGGAAATACTAAGAAAAATATTTTGTACCTGACCACCTCTGAAACTGCGAAGTGGCTCCGTTTGAACAGGTGGGAAAAGAACTCTTGGTTTGGCGGGAACCACCAGGTGAAAGTAATGCTTTATACTGCGAGGGCTGTCAGAAAATGGCAATTATAATCCCAGGTTGGAAGCTCAGCTACTCCAGCGTCTGGCAAAACAAAATCCGACTTCTACCACAAGGAGGCGCACTTACATATATAATACTCATCTGGCGCAAAATCTCTAAGAGCTGCTATGGTTCTGTTTTTATAGTTATTTCCAAAATGTAGCCTGCTATAAATGCAACAAGGAGGATCACATAGAGAAAGTCTGGTGAAAAACAATGTCACTGCGCAAGAGTACTAAAAAGGTTGAGAGTGATGTGTTTGGCAGCACAGGACCATCCAAGGTGGTCTTACCGGACACCCTGTCCACATGTGTAGAAAGCACTTTAACCCCTTGACAACCATCGATGGGCCGGAACCATCATGGCTTTAAACGGGTGGAGAAAGCGATCTGCGTTCAGTTTCTGTACCCAAATGGTGCCAAACATCTAGATCGGTATTGGGGGCCCTGTCTGGCCCCTCCCTGGAGCGTCAACATCCGCCATACACAGATGCCTTCAATGGTGTCGCTGAAATGCCTCGATAGCAAGTCATTCGGCGTCACTGAACACCCACCCCAGGATGTGCTGTGACCGCTCCGGAGAGCACTCGCAACCGCCACAGATGGAAGCGCGGTGTCAAAAAAAAAAATCAAGAAGTTGCCGATTTCCAAGAGGGTCTGTCCATAAATAATTTTTATGAGCAAGTCCTAAAATTAGCGATATATCGTCAAACAATCTTCGCAAAAAAATGCACATGTCCCAAATGTGGCCTTTTAGCCCCAAAGAACCAGACAAACCCTGGGGTATCACTGTACTGAGGAGATGTTACTGAACGCATAGGGTGTTGTGTGACAGCGACATACACCAGGACCTGTAAATTCATACCTGAAATAAAATGTGTGTGGAAAAAAAACGCAAAGAAATTTTATTACAGCAAAGTTTATCAAAGGCTAGTGGTAGAATTAGTGCATTTATGGTTTGATGGGGTAAATTGCATTGGTCGGCTTCAGCTTCCCAAAATAGCACATGGGGGCAGAATTACCGGAGTTTGAAAAAAAACAAAAAAAAAAAAACGTTTTGATAAATCAACACGCTACCTGTACTGTCCAATAACGTGCAGAGAAAAAACAAACACCAAAAACATTGGGTATTTCTAAGCTCAGGACAAATAGTATCTATTTAGCAGGTTTTTTTCATTAGTTTTTATAGACGAGTACCTTTTTTTCTCAAATTGTCACCGTACTTGATACCTATTTTTATTTTTTATAGTAAATATGATGCAATCAAAATAATGACATATAAAGAAAGCCCTTCTTGTCCTGAAAACAATATATAATGTGTGTGGTTTCAGTAAATGGGAAAGTAGAAGAACACGAGCAGCGCAGAAATGTTCAAACACTGTCACGAAGGGTTAATATGCATTATTTGTTGGTGAGACTGCATGGGACACTAAACTGTCCCTTTTTAAGAAGCCGCATAAGAGGTGTGTATATAAAACCCCAACAATGTACAATTAGTAAAATCGCCGCTTTTCCTGCCTTGGGATCCACAATAAAATAAACCCCGTTTGGTGGAAATTCTAAAAACTTACCAAAATTAATTTCAAGCTAAAAAAAAAATGATGATACAGAAAAGTGACTTTTAGAAAGCGTTGTCTTCCTTCCCGCTATTGTTTCTTTAAAATGGTAAAAAAAATATTTTGAAACTCCAAATTTACGAAAGGTTCCAGCGTTTGTGCCGCTGGATGTACTGGATCTTTTCGGAGATCCGGTTCTTGAAGTTTTTTTAGATTCGCTCTACCCTTCAGAGTCTCAAACACATCTTCCCCCCTTCTTCAGCTCGGGTATCAACTTTAACTGAAGACTCCATTTTCTGTTGGGCTAATACGGCTACATCTGGGTTTTTTTTCTTATCTCGATATAATAAGCAACATATTCCGGGCAGGTCCGCGGGGGCCGCACAACATTAGTGCAGATTGCCCAAGAGGTACCACTGCTCAATGGGATGGATCTCTGAGCCCCCCTAACCAGCCCATTTACACTATAGAGGGCTGTGTTGAGCTCGCACAGCCCCCCATTGGGTGCATTACAAAGCACCGATCGCCTTTAAAGTGTGGGGCGCTGGCATTTGATGTCATCTCCTCTGCAGAAGGGTCGGTGGGGGGTGCTGTCCTGCGTCTGGCCCGCTGCTGTAACGTGCTGTAGTCCAGCTGTTTATTTAGTAACGTTTGTCATATCTCTTAAAGGAAAGTAAAGATTCTGACCCATTCCAAGGAAAATAAATGGTTGTTCTGTTCCCTTCGGTGAGCCTACGCATCCCGCCTATTACTTTATAAGTGCTGCTTAGCAACACGTCAAATGTATGTGTGTCCTGAAAGGGTCGTTCTGTCACCCTATTTTTTATACTGTTTCTCCCGTTGGTTCCTTTTTCTTTCATAGAGGGAATCAGTAGTTCCCGTTAATGCCCGCACCGTGGAAAATACCGCTTTATTGCTACTATAGGACACAAAATGACCCGTTTTAAATAGGCAAACCGACTTAAGCGCAGAATCAGCACTTCAGGCTCATCTTTAAAATCCAATCACATTTCCAGATACTAAGAATGCTGAGAACTTCCGTATGAATGAATGAATGAATGAACTAGCTGCACAGATGACGGGACGCAGCAGCTGTGTAACCTTATAGTGCGTGAAGAGAATACAATGTATCCAGTATGCAATCTACAAATAGATGTATTTTTCTCGAAGGATCCTGATCTCCGGTTGGTTCGGACGTACCTATGTGGATACGGCCAGCTTTTTCCGGCCGTCGTGTTTTCCGGTAGGTTGTCTTGCTCGTTGCAGTGCCTGATACCTGCCGGTAGATGAAGGAAGAGCCTCGGGCAGACTCTACGGTCTAGACTGGTTCTCCTCATTCACAAAAACGACAATTCATTCGCACGCCTACGGAATTTGAGTAAACAGTGAATTCATCTCATCGACCAATCTCTGCATTATCAAGGATCAGCCCCTGTCTGTGTCTCCTGAAACTGCCTTAGTTAACCCTTCATAATGCTGGGTTAAAAGGGCGTGGGGAGTGATGGTCAGCAATCGGCCATATCAAGAGCTGTCCGTAACACCGGCCTGTATGGGAGGCTGCAAGAAAGAAGCTGTCGCTCAAAAACTACCATCGGACAGCGTGTCTGGAGTGTGACACGAAGCACTAGAATGTTCCAGGGAAAGGGCCTTTCAGCAGATAGGACCAAGTTGGCCAAACCGCGAAGGCCCAAAGCAAACCGCGGCTCACAGTATACCACGGTATACCATCCAAACAATACTAAGAAACTAAAGCCTGGGGCAAATTCAGCAAGACAGTCCGAAGCAACCAAATGGTGATTGTCTTGCCGAATCCCGCCATGCAAAGGTACATTAAAATATATACGATGGCTGGAGTGTCCCTTTAACAAATGGATAGTGAGTGCCCGAAACAAACACATGTGCTCTGATGTTAGGTGTTGAACCATGGAATCGCCTTCCAGCAGAGATGGTAAAGACCAACTGGATCTCCTCCGTTCATAAAGAAATGATTAATAATGTAAAATAAGTTTTACAGTAATAAAAGCATAAAACATATCCAGTATTTTACCGTCCCTTCTACATTTGAACCAAAAAGCTCCATCCCAAACACCTCCCCCCCTTCAAATAATTTAGACTGGTCGGGTCGATGACATCATTTAGAATTGAACACAGACACAATATGTATTTCATGACTCTGTCCAGAAGTTGTAATTCATGGTTTGGTAAGGTACAGAGAACAGTGCAATGCGATACAACCATCGTAAAGATAAACAACGCGTACAATTTGTCTATATTACACCATAGAAATATACAGGGAGAATGCAGCGCTATGTCTCACCAGGAGCATCGACGGGATCACAGGCGGCCGCCTATAGAATCATTTACAGTCTGAACATTACAGTATATACAAAAAAAAAAAGAAACATTTCAGATTTTCACGTTGTTAAAATTTATTATTTTTTACATTTTTTTTTTTTTTAAACCAACCACTCGCGAAACAATAAAATGAGGAAAAACAATGTAAAACTGTACAGGAACCGTTAAAGGATTCGATTGAGGCTTAACCCCCAGGCGAGCCGGGAGGGAGGGAGACGTACCTGTGCGTCGCCTCTTCCGGCAGACCAGGGGGGGCAAACTACCCACAGCACCGCGGACGGGCTAACAGCCCCCCACGGTGCTGAAGGAGTTAATTAAAAAAGTGATGGCTGAAATAGAAATTAATTGCTACAGTACTGTGTACAGAAATGGCATTTCATCTTTTCTGCTTTTACTTATTTATTGTTTTTGCACTTTATACGCGTCCCTTTAGTTTATCGATAAGTTAAATAACGCTCTACGTAACCAACGAAAGACAGAAAATAGACGTTATCAGCGGGGGGGTTGGGCTGGGATTTGTGTTTTATGACGATACAAATAAAGTGAAACGAACATCGAAAGGCAAGAGTTTTGTTTTTATCTTTTGACTTTTTCCCAATGTTATTGTAGAACGCGGATTCCGGTGGATCGCTCGTAAGAAGTCTCCGATAATTCAGCTTTAGATAGAGTTTGTTAAACAACCTGGGATGACCGTCGTGGTTCTTTGATCTTATAGATATTTGAAGCCTTATAACTAGAGAGGAGAGACCCACAGAGGACTTTGCGTTTAAGTTGAAGTCCTTTTGTAAAGTCCTCCTTGCTAAAGCTAGAAAGAACCCAGTATGGCGAGGGGGTGGACAGAGTCACCGCTTTACTTCAGTTCCAAACTGGGATGCGCATGGATGAGATTCGCTCGTGGAATGGATATTTCACCATCTTGTAGGTCCTCAAAAACCCAAAGAAGGTTTCAGGATCTCCTCAGAAATACCTAAAATCACCCAGACTCCTTAAAGTGCCGCCTGTGTTCATGCGAGCAGATCCTGAAACCGTGGACGTGTTGTAGCGGGTGCAGGAGGGTACATATGGGGATCTTAATGTTCAGGCATACCTGAGAACCGTCGGGGTTTGGCCCTCAGTCTCGGGGGTCGCACCTCAATCTCGGGATGAATGGGCAGATTTTTTAGGGGCACACAGTGCAGGGCTGACTTCTCATGTCAGAGACATGAGCCCCCCAGCTCTCTTCTAGCAATTGGCTCGAGAAGTAATCTCCCTGTTAGAAAGGATTCGGGGAAGCGGCTCTGCTCGCATCCGGATACCCAACCAGACGTTTGACTACTTAAAGATTAAAGGTAGAGCAATACGCTCCACAGCGGTCCGGCCCTCCGGGCAGCCTACATTCACGTTAGAATAAAGATGTAATCTTTGCACTTTACTCACCGGCCTCTACATATATTAAACACGAAATACACGTTGTGCTAGGTCATATGTTACATGCTTCTTACATACACCCCGGTATTCAGCAAATCGATGGATGTGATGTTAGGAAGCGATAAAGAGACTTGGATAGACCTTCGGGAAGAACCCCAAAGCATTAAAAAAAAATGCATTCCAGCGTGAGGCTTGGTGCCAAAATAAATACGTCCTGCCCCTAGTCCTTCCATATAATATCTTCCATATAATATCCCTGCTTGGACAACCCAAACCATTACCGAAGCAGAGCCCTACTATACGGTAGCCTGGCCCTCTGGCACATCCTAGCTGGGGGTCTACCTGGGCCACACGGAGCACAAGAGAGCCCAAGCACAACAAAAGGATATTGTAAGAACCCCCCACACATCACCAGCAACTTCACCCCGCACGCCCTGCATCCGGCCAAAATATCTCCGAACACTGAATGGCTGGTAATGTGACAAAGAAATCGTTGGGAAAACACAACTGCTAGCAGACTCTCCTGAGATTCTGCCCCCATCGGCGAGGGCCGGGAACCATTGTGTAACGTTACACTGAAAGCCTGGCTTAATGCCTGGATGTCCCGATGGTGCAAACATCTGGTCATGAATTCAGTGGGAGGCATGAGGTGCGGCTACGCGGCGAGCGCTAACGGATTCTCACATTGCCTGGAGGTTGGCTGCTCTTCTGCCGCGTCCCGGAGAGAACATCGCCAATGTTCTGCGGATCTGGCACGAAGCTCAAACTAAATCGCCACCTCTTCTTACACAAAGAGGTGTCACCAACCTGTCACCAACAAAGCATTATATAAAGGAAATAATGACGTACACGCCACGGGACGTAACCTGCCCCCGGGCTGGGCAAAAACCACAGCAGGCAGGGGTTATACCCGCAGGAGAGGGAGGACCGGCCTTAAAGGCTGTTTCACTATTCAGCATGACTTACATCTCGCTTTCCCCTCCAAACGAAACCAGGGTAATTCCTAGAGACCGCCCTATTCCTTACGACGGGCTGTGCATGCAACGCGGAGAGCCTTTCCGTTCATTGTCTGTTATGAAATACTCTTAAAGGGACAAGAGACCCCCCCCAAAAAGGACGGATTTCTGAAAACCCATTTTATTCAGCAGGAAAAGCCCTTTAAACTGAAGCAGTGATATATTTTCATATTTAGTGATACTACCTTAATCGAGAACGTTTTTTCACATCATTATTTTGCCGGCGGTATACCAACTGTACGCTAGACCCCTGCCCCCCACCACCACCACCACGCTGATTCACAATCTTATTCTCTAGACGGAAGCAAGTCATTGCAGATGTTAACAACTAAAAAGTGAAATTCGCTTAAATTAAGACAAACAGGTTTTTTCTTTTCTGATTCCGGACAGCCCTTTCACGGAAAGAAACAGATTTCTAGACGCTGAATCCTAGAAAGAGGTCCTGCCAGGAACGTGGCTTAAGGCAGATGTAAGATGTCACGGCACCGTCTGTAAGCTGCTTGCTCTTTTACTATTTAAGGCCGAAGCGGGGGCCAAGAGCCTAAATGCCATTCTCCAACCCATGCCGAAACGAATTATAGTTGGATAATGGGAGTTATAGTTCAACAACAGAAGGGAAGGACCATGATGTTCCATTGGCTGGCTCTTCCTTCAACAATGCTCGAAATAAATAAAAATCTACTGTTTCTGCCGACACGATGGACAAACGGAGAATTATTGTGTGACGCCGGCTATACATCTGCGTGTAAATGCACCGAATGGCTTTTAAAGAGATTTTATTGCATTTTTGTGAGTTAAAAAAAAAAAAAGCGGTGAAGAACGGAACCGGAGCGACCAGACATTTATCTTTGGGATGGACACGAAGTTTTAAAAGTTACCACGTTGACCATAAGTGTTCTGCGTTCTTAGGGGAGGATTCGATGCGATCCTGAAGTCTTTACTGCTTCGCTGCTTACAGACGTGCAAATATTTGGCAAAAATTAAAAAAAAAACGATAATAAAAATAAAAATTCTGCTGGCGGGAAATGAAATTATATTATATTTCCACCCCTCTGCAGATGCTGTTAAAGTTCACGGGCACCTTAATTCTTCTACTTGACTGTCAGTGTATTGTCTTTATGTGCAAACTAAAGGAGACATCGAGGAAGACTCTCAGCCGAGCCGCGAGCAGCTTCTGCCATAACGGATCTCCCGCTACTGTGTATCCCCCTACAATATACCCCCCCCGCAGCGACGACAACGACGACGACAACAAAAAATATGGCATTTATAGGGATCAATAAATTAAGACCATTTTGAAAATATATCTCTAAGTCAAGAGTTAAAGAGAACGATAGATAGAATTAAAATATTACTATATTTTTATATATATATATATATTTATATTTATATAGATAGCATTTTTTAACCATAAAATTGTCTTTTGCTGGATAATGTAGCGTCTCGCGTCCCCGGACCGTTTGGCCACCAACGCAGGAGGCTACAGCGCCGTCCTCCGTAACCGGCAGGAAAAAGGGCTCGATCTACAACATGTCGATTTGCAATCTCTTAGCGCGACGAAGGAAAGGGTTAAACGCGAACATAGAAAGTGACGGCAGCTAAGAGCCATTCGGCCCTTTCGGTCTGCCCATTGCTTGCGCATGTTTCACAGAAGAAAGTGCATGTTTTATAAGTTAAGCTTGCAGAGTTAATGACGTTAATGGTTTACCCAGAAGCCTTTGCCACAGGAGTGTTGTTTGCACACAAAGAACGAAACAGAAAAAACACATTTACATAAAAGGCACACTCTTTCTTTTTTTTTCCCCCCTACTTCACCTCCTTTAGTAGACGGTTGGCCCAGGGAAATGCAACCGGCTCGGTTGTGCGAGAAGAACTCCTTTTGTGTCACGAACATTCTACTGATTAAATAAAAAAAAAAAATATATGAAGTTCCATAGAATAAAAAAAAAATAAAAATAAAATCACATTTCTATTCAATTCTTGATATTTCTTTTTTTGTGAAAAAAAATGGCTTTTCGCAGCAAGCGTAAAAATAGAAACGAAACTCGATTTCCTCGTTGCATCCGTTTGAAGGGAAAGAAAAAGAAAAATGTAGAAAAAGAAACATTAAAAAATAAAAATAAGTTAGTTTTTTTTGTTTTTGTTTTTTTTTTTTTAAGAGCATGTTGTAACTTTCTTATGGCAACAAACTCCTATTCTGTGCAAAGTATCTGAATCTACAGTAATCGTGTTTGTTCCCCTTGAGAATACAAAAAATAATAATTAAAAAAAATAAAACAAAAAATAAATAAATATGAAATTTGAAAAAAAAAGTTTTTGATCTCCATGTAAAACAGTTTTTTTTCCCCCATTGTTATTATAGAAGGTTTCTAAGTTTTTTTTATCTTTTATTTTTCCAGCAAAGTTCACGAATCCACAGGAGTTGTGATGTCTGAGAGCTCAGTCTGTTCCGTTTGTCCTTCCTGCATTGCGTCGTCCGCTCCGTCTTCGTGGATCTCGGGGTTTTGGATGTCGGCGGCTTCCAGGGGGCTGCCGCACTCCTCGTCCTCGATCCCGCTGTTCCGGTCTTTGTCGGAATCTTCCGCCTCCTCCTCCAGGGTGAGTTCAAACTGAAACTTTTCAATGCAAGCCTCCTCATCTTTGTCGGGGTCGTCCGGTGGCGGAGAGGGGCTCTGTGGAATCATGCCTTGGTACCAATCCCTGTTGTCCTCCAACGTGTCTAGAATATCCTGAGCATCCGGGTGTACCAGATCGGACCAGGTCTCCCACAGAGGGTGCACAATGTAGTCGATAAAGCCCACCTGTCGGTTACAAGAAACGCACATGCTTCAGACATCATTATTTATAAGTCATATTAAAAGTTAAGGACTCGTCGCCTAACAATGGTTAAGTATATTTTATAAAGACATCTCCATGTTCCATTTTAGAGCTTGGCCGGCCCTGTAAAACATATGCTCAAATCAGTGAACTTTCTCTTTCCTCATTGAATTATGCATTATACAGGGCCGGTTCTGCCATTCACACTGGAGAAACTTGGCACAGCTGTCCCTTCATAATGAATGGCGACGTGAGAGAGTAGAAACTACAAGTCTCCTGCTGACTCGCCGTTTAGCGAATAAACACCGTAGAGATTCTTTCCCTCTGCTCAATCACGCAGAGGTCACCAGGCTCCGTGAGAATGGCTGTTCATGGATCTAAAGCTGCTGCTGTTATAACGTTCCCAGCCACACATTTCCAACTGAAGATGTTTGCCCTCCTTGGTCACTGACTAAGTCCCCTCACTTTGAGATCTAGGTGCTTTAAGGCGTCCGCCTTAAACGTGAAGATGTAATATTTACGAGGAGATACGCGAGGGTCGTCCTGAAGCTCTGCACCCTAAATGACCAGTTTTTGAAAACGTTTATGGTTTCCAGGTGAAATGCGCTGAATATTTGCTCGGCCGACCTCCCCAACCCGTTATATCCAGAGTATGTCTGTATTTCCAGCCTCCAGAAGTCGCATTACCGCCATAAACGCCAGTATTCCGGATCGCTCCGTTATGCTGCCTTCCTATTGTGTCCTGAGTAGCCCAGCGCATGCGTGAAGAATTTCCTTTAAGCGCTCTATGCCTTGTTACCATGACAACTACTTGAATGGTTTTATTAATCCTAGTATCTTTGTCAAAAATGTTTAATTAGCGGCATATATATATATATATACGGAGTTAGAAGGATTCTTCTAACCCCACGGCATTACTGACATCAAAACCGTCTCCAGAGACCCGATGTCGCCAAAACTCCCAGCTCTGTGTACGTGGAGCAAAACAGGTTCTGGATTGCAAATATAAGAGACCCGATTAGAACACGCTGTTCTAGCTTTTCAACTGCTAACAGACCTGGAATATTCTTTATGCCTGTAATAGAGCGAGTATGTTCTGAGAGATGAACTACCCAGAACATTCTGTGGGATGACCTTCAGCGATAAGTTAACCAGAACATTCTACAGTATAACCTTCAATTATAACTTAACCAGAACATTCTACGGGATGACTCTTCAGCAAGAACTTAACCAGAACATTCTACGGGATGACTTCAGCAAGAACTTAACCAGAACATTCTGCGGGGTGACCTTTTGTAATAACTTAACCAGATCATTCTATGGGAGGACTCTTTAGCGATAACTCAACCGTTCTGGTTAGGTTATCATTGAAGGTCATCCTGTAGAATGTTCTATTCTACGGGATGACCTTCAATGATAACTTAACCAGAACATTTTGCAGTACGACTCTTCAGCGATAACTCAACCATAACATTCTATTTGATGACTCTTCAGCAATAACACAACCAGCACATTCTAGGGTAGGGGTGTCCAACCTGCGGCCCTCCAGCTGCTTCAGGACTACATCTCCCATACTCCTCAGCCAGCCCCTTAGCTGAAAGAGCATTATGGGAGATGTAGTCCTGCAGCAGCTGGAGGGCCGCAGGTTGGACACCCCTGTTCTAGGGGACAACTCTTCAGCAATAACTTAACCAAAACATTCTGCTGGATGACTCTTCAGCTATAACTTAAACCAGAACATTCTGGAGACACCAGGGAATTGACATGGCTCCCTTTTAAGGTGTGTGGTGGTTATTGCTGGATGTATCAGATCATTAATCCCATACTAACATTCACAAAATACGTATATTAAGAAGTTTGTCTGTTGTTTTTGGTCATTTCAATATCTTAAGTGTAATTTCTCTCAGAAAGTTTGCATCAATTCTTAGTAATAAATTCTTCCAGGATACTGGATATCATCCTTGTATCATTCACCATACTCTCTACAAGGTCCACGTCTTCTCCTGGATGCTAAGGACTGTCGATGACCTCTCACCTGGGATTTCTCCACGGAGGCGGTGTGCTTGTCACACATGGGGCTGATCTCCATCCCTCGCTCTCGTTCCTTGTCCCCCT
The DNA here is from genome assembly GCF_027358695.1 of Spea bombifrons. Taxonomy (NCBI): domain Eukaryota; kingdom Metazoa; phylum Chordata; class Amphibia; order Anura; family Pelobatidae; genus Spea; species Spea bombifrons. The sequence continues at coordinate 104,797,785 of NC_071090.1, read as the reverse complement.
GCCTGAAGAACTCCTCCAGAATGCGGTCGGTCCACTGGCGGTAAAGCTCCAGAGGCTTGGTTGGGTTGCTCAAGTCAGCACAGTGTACCATGTTACGGAGGACCTATAGCACAACAATAAAGAAATGTCTGGTTCAAAGGCGCAGTATTCCTTCCTAAAACCTAGGAAACTCATTCATTAAAGACATTGCAATTAACGCCACTCAGCCCTCTCATTCAGACCTCCTTCAGATGGTTGTACCTTTGGGCTATTGCGGAGCTCAGTGGACATTACCTGTATCCGGTCCGTGTAGTTATCTAGCAGCAACACACCAGAACTCGTTACTTTTTTGGTCTCCACCATGGTCTTCAGGTCAGCGAGCAAACTCATGTGTTTGGACATATCTGTCGCCAGGACCTGAAACCAAAACAAGGATCAGAAACCAAAGAAACGTCATGAACGTTATTCTACGGCTATTCTATACTTCCTTTGGATCTCTCACACCTTTAAATCGCTTTTACGCTACCGGCTTATTCTTGAGAACAATTTGTCTGGCTTTCTTTCCTTCCTTCACACCATCTCTGTTGGGAGTTGGTTCCATGTAATATTTATAGCACAGGAAAGCAGCTGCGTATACAAGTGATCCCCCGTTCCGATGGTGTCAGATCAGGTACATGCTGTACTGTCGTTGCCTGAAATGTTTCTAGCGAGCCATTCATTGATTCCCGGGGTTTCACAGCAGAGGACGCAGCAGCTGCCGGCGTTGCTCGCAAAACGATTTCCGTGATCACGGCAGACATTTTGGTATCAGATCTTAAACTATTTTGTCTCCGTAAAAGCTTGCACTTAACGGCTCCTCGTAGTAACCAGACATCCCAAAAATTGTGTATATTCAACCAACAGGGGAAAGCCAACCCCCATGAAGCTCAGCCAGCAGGGTAAACTACACTCAGCCTATTGAAAGCTTTGGCAACCCCTGGCTTAATCTTTAAGACCTATGCGATATAGTGAAAAATCTATAGGTTGTGTTAAATATCTTTTATTATTGTACACTAGAGGTATTTCGGTCCCCCTGTCCTCCTCTCTCCTGATTTCTGTACATATTGAGGAAGACCCTACGGCGGGGCTGATCCTGGGGAAGAGGTCTGGGCTAGCTGAGGAATCATTTAGCTCGCGTATGTACATATATACGGCCCCCCCCGTACCATGTCGATCACCATCTTCCTCATTGATTGTCGCTGCCGTTTGGTCAGGTTCTGGAAGATGTCACAATTCTCTTCCTGCAGCAGCTTAAAACCCACAGCCAGATGGTGATTCTCCAAAACCGACTCGTCGTTGTACATCAAAGCCAGCTCCGAATCTGTGGGACAGAAAAACACGAGTGTGATGGGAGTAGTGGTCCGCAGAAGCTGGGGCGCCAGCGAGGATCAACGGTGAGGATCCGTCGGGTGCGTATTATGTATGTATACAGCAAATGCCAGGCGCTCCTGTGCCCTGCCGTCATCGCACTGGAGTGGACCTCGCTGGCAGGGCTGTTGACTCAAAAGGATTTTCTACAAACATACATTTTAGGCCATAAAACCTTGAAATGTTTCCCAGATTCACAAACGTAAAACACCAACGGGGATAGCATTATTAAAAACAAAAAACAAAGGAAAAAGCCTATGGGCACGAAGAAAAATGCAGAAAAAAAGGTCAGAGGCATTAAGTCTGTCTGCCGGTTTGCGTTATTACAGGGCAGATGTTCTGAGTCGAGCCCCTCTGAGCCAATTCTGCGCGGCGGATTTCCTCGTGACACAGGACATAAGCTCTCTCAAAAAACGGAACATGGTGGATCCACTTACTTGTATTAATAAGAAACTGATTAGAAACGCCGGGATGGTCTACGTCATGGATGGCAGCTGCAAATAAAGCAGCCAGGATCTCCAGATCCGTAAACACCGCCTAGCAGCGAGACAGAGAGGGGAGAAAACGATTCCGTTAACCAGTTCCAGCCACACAATACACGGAACCTTCAGGAAACGCACACGTAACGGCAAACTTTCCTTACAACCACAGTACATGAACATGCGTGTAGCCAAAAGGGCAACCAACTCTGAACGTTTCCAGCGAGATGGCCAAACGGCGGCCAGGGTTCCACAGACTCATTTCTCGTTAGATACGTGTACTCGGTAGTCTATGAATCGCTCACCACGATACAAAACAGAAAAGACAAAGTCCAGCAAAAAAAATAAATAAAATATATCTAATGAAACCAAAATACGTGGACTTTGTCGCAGTGTTTGCTCTACACGGACAGCTGTTAAGCCAGGAGGTGTGGTGTATCGTTACGAGTGACATCGTGGTTGCTAGCCTCGGGTGTTTCGGCGGTATATTATTAATACTTGATGTCCGTAACTTCCCCCGAAGGCTCTTAATGTGGGATGTCGTGCCGGGCCGGGTCTTAGAAGAGGCTGTTCATACAGAGAGCACCACACTAGAGACTTGGTCCTAAGACCACCTCTGCTTGGGGGTAGGCTTGGGAGTCTCTAGCAACTACAGCGGACCATCCTTATCTCAGTCCTTCTGAGGAGATTATCCAAATAAGACTCAAGTAACTCAGTCAACCTCCTAACCCAGAATAACCCAGAAACCATAACCACGGCCCACGCGGACAATAGGACGCTGAAAAAGGGTTCTCGCGTACATCTAGCGCTGGCGTGGACAGGAGGACGTGCGTGGACTGCATGACGTCGGCCGCGTGCAAGCTGTTGTGGTACGCCACGTCCGCGTGGTAGTGGTCTTCCAGAGTCATGATGTACGTGATCAACGTGTCCACCGGTATCTTGAACGTTTTCAGTAACTCTCTCTCCTGTTAGAAACACATTCAAATAAGAATCTGAGTACAGACAGACCCCAGCAGAGTCAACACTTTTTTAGTATTTTACAAATACGGTAAGTACACATACACCATGTACAGTAACACACGTGTGTAACGTGTTAGGGGTCAGCCGGTGAACATGTGGCAGCATGCGTTTAGTAAATGAGACATCTGCTTGCGTCGCTGGGCAGTCGGTGTGCTGGGTCCGGTTACAGACGTATCTTGTTACTAGGCCTCACTGTTTACACCATACATTATTGATATTCGGGGGGGGGGGGTAATAGGGATGCACGTGGCCGGGGTATAATCCGGGAAGCTCCCTGCACTCTGAGGGGGTCTCTACAACCTCACATCGCCAGCTACGCTGCCTGTATACACAGCTTTAATGATTCGATTCTATCTCATGCGCGGCGCCCGATTCGGTCCTGCCATAAGCAGTGGCGCCGGTTTCTGCACCCGGAACATACAGTCTGTAGTTCAATAGAGCGGCACCAAAATCACAATACTCTTACCTGAAATATGGTGTACATTATACAGCTAAGAGGCCGGTTATTGGAATACTCCGCCACCCGGAATATATTAAGGCCCCACTTGTTTAAATTATCCAATTCCTGAGAATAAAGAGACAATAGAAAAACATGTTATGGATTACGGTGAAGAGGTTAGCGGAGCATCAGCCTCTCTCCATCTGTCTCCCTCGTGTCCAGAGAACCCCGTTCTGGAGTATTTCTCAACCAACCTGGAGGTCTCACAGGGCTCTAGGTCAGGTATCACATCAGGATTCACTGATACCCGAACTGTGAACTCAGTCTTGGGACCCGAAGATAAACTGATAGCCCTGTAGCCATCGATTAGCTATAATCAGTTACTTCCACAACCCTTACTCTGATCATACTCTATACCGATCTTCTATACCTTCTAAACCCCGATGTGCTCTGATCCTCCTCCTACATGGTTATGCCCCCCGTACCATAACAGTTTGTCCGCTGTTACGGCGTACCCACCTGGCCAAGAGGCTCTTCTTGATCTGTCTTCACTCCAAAGCGAGGGACGGTGGAGTTGGTTAAACTGGAGCTGTGCATGAGCTTCTTAACTCCGCTTATTTGGCACATCGGCTCCTGCTTCTTCTTCTTCTCTCTTTCCTTCTGCGTCGGGGACGGGATTTCCACATCGTTCTGTTTATCTGCGAGGAACAACCAACGCGTCTCTCAGAAGACGGCTCAAAAACAAGACAGCGTGAGGAGCACAAGCTGCCTGCACCCAAGCCACCGCACTCCTCGTCCTGCTTCGCTTTAAGGACTTTACCTGCGCTCTCCGACATTGAGATGCTAAGCCTTAGAAAACGGGTTCCGAGGGACAGAATAAATTGTCTCTCGAGGGTCTCCATCGGGTACAGCTAAGCCCAGCGCGTGGATGGCGGGTGCTGCTTTGGGAAGTGAGGTGTTGGTGCGTTGGGGGCCGCGTTTTAAAGGATAGAGAGAGAGGGGTGTATGTTACAGGAACAGCTGCCCGGTCTTTCCACAGATTCACTTTACGGGAAGCTTCGTGAAATTGGCCAGATTTATTAGCTCGGTAAACTGTAAACTCAGTAAAGGCTATACCGAGAAGATTTCCGCACACAAACACGGGCGAGTGACGGCAAAGTGACGAAATCCACGGTGCCACATTCAGAGATCTCATTTACTCAACCTTTACTCAGGCTTTATCCCACTTTCTGGAGCCTATTAGCAGGTACTGAGCAGATCGTAGGGTTAAGCACCCCAACTACCACGCAGGTGCCTCGTTTATGGCGTCCAGAGGGGGCTTTAAATTCAGCTCCATGGGACAGCCACGTTCGGACCCGGCACAACTGGGGTCATTTGGCGTAGTGGCGGGCGAAGCAATGTATGACCGAGTAACGGAATCGCAGATATTTAAGCCTCAGATGGTATTTTCTGAGCGCACGGATTCCTCGAAGACAAACTTGCCATTAATGAATAGAGACTAAACGGGAGGCCAATCAGGAAGAGGTGAACTGCATGCTGGGATGCATCATCACCATGGAACACTGTGAAGACACCAAGGGGGTAACGGGATGGCCCCTTTTCCGTCCTTCTTTGGTTATATTAAAGGTGACTCTGGGTGGCCAGGGGATGAGAACATAACAGTAGATGCCGACTTGGACCAGCAATGGCGCAGAGGGGCGCGTGGAAACATCTGTGCCACGGGAGGCATCACAACTATCTGCTCACCCAAACAACCCAGAGCTGGGACCAGTAGGGTGACTTCCTTACCCCGCCAGTGACACCCCTGCTTCAGACATGCCGTCAAATATTCGAACCCAACAAACACGCAGCAGTGTTTTGGTTCTTATTGTAATTAAACCGAGGTTGCGGAATGAATCAAAGAACACATGTGTAGACGTGTGTGAATTACCAGCACCGGGGATGTCTCCTTCTGAAAGAGACCCCTCAGCCCCAAACAGCGGGGGGGGGGAGGGTGTCTTTACGTTGCCTACAGACCTCCTCTCCTCGGCTCATTCTGTATATTTTAAAATGTTTCTATTTTCGAACCGGGGCCAAAATGAGGAAAGGGGGTTGGATGCGCGACCTCAAAGTCCGAGTAAAACGAGTCCCGCGACAGGAAGCTGCATATAAGATGTAAATATATTTATTTAATCCACTGCGGGGAACGGCACGATGCCTCGGACCTAAAGTCTTCTAGATTGTAAGCTCCTTGGGGCCTTTGTTTCTATAGGCCCAAACTGTTTGGTGATTCAATGCTTGTCCTGTTTATCCATTGTACAGGGCTGCAGAATATGATGGTGCTATAAAAAGCAATACAAAATAATAATAATAATGCACTACAGGGGACAAAGGGCATTAAAAGAACACATGAAAAGTACAAGGACTGCTTCCTTCTTCAGGACAGTTAGCTGCTCTTGGAGACCTAAACCAGAATGCGGCTCTTTCTTCCTGCGATGTCTTTCTTTATCGCAAGATAAAATGTGTCTGAATCGCCTGTCACCTGTATTCAAGCAGGGGTTCATTTACTTGTGATAAAAAAACCTGAACTGCGTGGCTCACATAACCCTTACACCCCCCCAAAAAAAACATCTCCAAGATGAAGACTTCTGTTAATTCTTAGATGCAGACTTAAAGCTAAAAAAAAAAGTCTCTCTCCAGTCGACTGAAATAAACGACAAAGGAATCAGTGCTCTCCGGGGTCTACAGATCCGGCCGGGGGGATGGAGCAGAACGTTCCCACAGCTGGGACTTTTTAAAGGAGGACTAAACATACATTAAGAGCAGCAAGAGATGAATAATAGAGCTCTTTGCATCATTCCCACGTCAGAGCTTTATTAATACATGATGGGATTACCGCCTGCAACTGGAAACTTTCCGTATGCGTGAGAAAAAAAGAACAAAACCTCTGACCTTCTTATTACATACTGTCGAGGTTATAAGGAGTAATGGGAGGAGTTACAGAGTAATGGGAGGAGCTACACTGAGTAATGGGAGGAGCTACAGGGAGGAGTTACACGGAGTAATAAGATGAGATACAGGGAGGAGTTTTACCGAGTAATGGGAGGAGATACAGGGAGGAGTTTTATGGAGTAATGGGAGGAGTTATACAGACTAATGGGAGGAGATACAGGGAGGAGTTATACAGAGTAATGGGAGGAGATACAGGCAGTGGTTATATGGAGTAATGGGAGGAGTTACAGGGAGGGTTATATGAATAATGGGAGGAGTTACAGGGAGGGTTATATGAATAATGGGATGAGTTAAAGGGAGGGTTATCTGAAGCGTTATGTTACAATGGGAGGAGTTACAGGGAGGGTTATATGTTTTAAAGGGAGGAGTTACAGGGAGGGTAATATAGACTGATGGGGGGTGTTACAGGGAGGCTTATAAAAGTAATAGGAGGAGTTACAGGGAGGGGTTATATACAGTAATGGGAGGAGTTAAAGGGAGGGTTTTATGGAGTAATGTGAGGAGTTACATGGAGGGGTTATATGAGTAATGGGAGGAATTAAAGGGAGGGTTATATGGAGTAATGGGAGGAGTTATATGGCATAATTGGAGGTCCTATCCAATGAGCAGAGACTGTCGCCACTACATTTATTACCAAACAGTTCTGTTTATTCCCATAGACCTGCTCTATAAACGCTGTAAATGGCACAGTTATTTCTGTCCCTCACATTCATGACCTTGACTTTATCTGCGCAGAATGACATCTATAACTTATCCATTAGTCTAAACATCCTACCGATAAAGGAATAAAAACATAGAGCGAAAGTAAAAACAAACCCCACAAACCAAAGTTGAACCCGTGCATGCGCTGGTGTCATTAACTGTGTGATACCCGGGAACACGTGCTTTCGGACAGAAGCGTGACCAAATGTGACTAGGCCACAAGTCTCTGCAGGCAAAGCCGCTCCCTTTCACCTAGCCGGCCCATTTGTGTGGAGAGACTCGCGGAGCTAGGTGAGGACCTTCCATAGTTCTCTGGGCCAGCATAAAAGTGAAGGGTGATATCCGTGGCAACTGCGTCACCCCACTAAACAGAGGAAAACATAGGGAAAAGAGGTGCCTTACCTCCTAGAAACATGGATCATTTCTGTCAAAGGCAAAAGTTAGTCTGGATTAAGGTTTATCAGAAGGCATTCCATCACAAGGAACCGATGGGGTTTATTACGCACAGTGACAGTTGTTTTTCAGATGTAAGAATAAAATATATTTTCACGTGTTTCTAGAGGCTATCGCTGCCGTACCAGATTCTGCTAGTTCTACAACAAAAAAAGGAATATAGACAAATCCAGACGTACTGAAGCACTCATCAGCAGGGGGCACGGGGGGTGAGTGGGGTATACTAGGGAACCATAACCCCCAGGATGCTTTCATTCATTCCCTGCCCCAATGTGCACAGGAAACGACTGATCCCTCTTTGCTTTATTTTTTATTATTATTCATTTCGTTTTTTAAGGGAAAGATGGGCGATGGTTGTCTTATTTTTTTGAGTTTCAGGAGAGGACATGAAGGGTCACAAGCCATTGCATGCACTGCCTGAAGCAGATGCAACTTCCGTTCAGTCTGGTGTTAACCCTTAAATAAACTGACCGATCAACTTCTTAGTAAATACATCCAATTGTGCTTTTCAATTGCAGATCGGCCAAACACAACACGGTACCTAATCTACCCACAAAAATGGCAAACAATCAGCCATCAATGTATCTCAAGAACCACATGCCCACTAAGACTGATCCCCAGCAGATGCAGGAATCCATGTCTACGCTGCATTATACAGTGTGACTGAAGGTGGGAAAGAACTGGCAGGATCAACGTAAAATACAGGAGATATAGGAGATGTCAAAAGCAGATATACCAGTGGTGTTAAATAATAACTGATAACTTGAGTGCTACATACCTGATCACAATCAATTCATCCCTACATGCTATAACTCTGGTGCTCCACTAAAGTGTATTAGACACATGTTACAGAACCAAGAGGCGGACTGGGAATAACCTAATTTACTGGACACTGATACTCAGGAACCATACCAGCTGCTGGATGAACATGGTCTCTTAGACAATGACTCCATGAACAACATGCTTACATGTCACACACGGTGCAGAGACACCCAGAGGGAAAACAGACTCACCAAGAAAGGTGTTGGAGATGTATTCTGAGACCTGGTTCCCTGATCGGCTCATTTCAGACAGGTGGGAGAGCTCACGGTTCAGCATTCTTTTGAACTGTGGGAAAAAGTGGTTTAGAAATTAATATGGATTATTAATGAGTATATCAAGAAATGTGGCCACTACTGGGGTTCCTTTCTGTTACATTATACACAGTGCAGGGCTCCTCTGGGGTGGATCCCAGTAATATCTGTATTTATACCGCCCCTTTCTGCTACATTATACACACTGCGGGGCCCCTTTGGGGTGGATCCCAGTAATATCTGTATTTATACAGCTCCTTTCTGTTACATTATACACAGTGCAGGCCCCTCTGGGGTGGGATCTCAGTAATATCTGTATTTATACAGCTCCTTTCTGTTACATTATACACAGTGCGGGCCCCTCTGGGGTGGATCCCAGTAATATCTGTATTTATACAGCTCCTTTCTGTTACATTATACACAGTGCAGGGTCCCTCTGGGGTGGATCCCAGTAATATCTGTATTTATACAGCTCCTTCTGTTACATTATACACAGTGCGGGCCCCTCTGGGGTGGATCTCAGTAATATCTGTATTTACACAGCTCCTTTCTGTTACATTATGCACAGTGCGGGGCCCCTCTGGGGTGGGATCTCAGTAATATCTGTATTTATGCAGCCCCTTTCTGCTACATTATACACAGTGCGGGGCCCCTCTGGGGTGGGATCTCAGTAATATCTGTATTTATACAGCTCCTTTCTGTTACATTATACACAGTGCGGGGCCCCTCTGGGGTAGGATCTCAGTAATATCTGTATTTATGCAGCCCCTTTCTGTTACATTATACACAGTGCAGGGTCCCTCTGGGGTGGATCCCAGTAATATCTGTATTTACACAGCTCCTTTCTTTTATATTATACACAGTGCGGGGCTCCTCTGGGGTGGATCCCAGTAATATCTGTATTTATACAGCTCCTTCTGTTACATTATACACAGTGCGGGGCTCCTCTGGGGTGGATCCCAGTGATATCTGTATTTATACAGCTCCTTTCTGTTACATTATACACAGTGCGGGGCTCCTCGGGGGTGGATCCCAGTAATATCTGTATTTACACAGCGCCTTTCTGTTACATTATACACAGTGCGGGCACCCTCTTGGGGGGATCCCAGTAATATCTGTATTTACACAGCTCCTTTCTTTTACATTATACACAGTGCAGCCCCTCTGGGGTGGATCCCAGTAATATCTGTATTTATACAGCTCCTTTCTGTTACATTATACACAGTGCGGGGCTCCTCTGGGGTGGATCCCAGTAATATCTGTATTTATACAGCTCCTTTCTGTTACATTATACACAGTGCGGGGCTCCTCTGGGGTGGATCCCAGTAATATCTGTATTTATACAGCTCCTTTCTGTTACATTATACACAGTGCGGGGCTCCTCTGGGGTGGATCCCAGTAATATCTGTATTTATACAGCTCCTTTCTGTTACATTATACACAGTGCGGGGCTCCTCTGGGGTGGATCCCAGTAATATCTGTATTTATACAGCTCCTTTCTGTTACATTATACACAGTGCGGGGCTCCTCTGGGGTGGATCCCAGTAATATCTGTATTTATACAGCTCCTTTCTGTTACATTATACACAATGCCGCCCCCTATGGAGTGGGATCTCAGACTTAATTAATGGAACAGAAGACTTTTCAAATTTACAGATGAAAGGATGAAACCCGTGTTCTGGAGCCTCACACAACCCTCCGGCATACACACTAGTAAAACAATTGTAGCAAATACTGAATGTTCCGTCTTCTTCAATATAACTGTATCTGTATCTAAACGTATAGATTACAGCACATTACAAATAATGTAACATATACTCAGCATCATTGTATGGCGGTAATTTGGCAGTCCGGCGTACCTTGATGTAGCCCCAGGATACGGAGCGCAGGTAATTGGTATCCGGCATGGTGAGAAGGTGATGGTTGTGCCCAGGGTAGTGTACGTTCCACAGAGGCAGGACCGGTCCCCCGTTTACACCATCAAACCCCCCCTCCTATCTCCCCATTCCCAGTGTCTCTGCTCTGCGTTATTTGGCTTCCTTGCTTTATTGGTATTACATTCTCCTTTCCTCTCTCTCACAGTTCTGGATTTTTTGTGCCTCCCCCTTATCTATCCCTTCCCTATATCTGAAGTCTTTCTATCCTATGTTCCTGAACCTGGCTACCCCTCTTACGGTTTCCTTCATCCTCTGCGTCTTTACAAGCCTCCACTACCAGTGACCCCTGTCCGCTCGCAGCCTCCCCTCTTGGTTCCACTTTACTGGTCTTGTGTCCTCCTTTCTCTTCTCCTAGAGATGTATCTTCCCTGCCCCCTTTTCCTTGAGTCTTTCTTCTCTCCCTGGGATATCTCTCCCCTCTGCCCTGTCTGCATGTTCTGTCCCCTCTGCCCTGCTTGCGTGTTCTGTCCTCTCAGTCCTCCCTGCGTGGTCTGTCCCCTCCGTCGTCTGCTCCCTGAGGGGTTTCTCCTCTCCGTCCCCTTCTCCCGGAGGGGTTTCTCCTCTCCCCCCCCTGAGGGGTTTCTCCTCTCCGTCCCCTTCTCCCTGAGGGGTCTGTCCTCTCTCTCCCCCTCTCGTTGAGGGGTCTGTCCTCTCTCCTCGCTCTTGCTGGGGAGTCTCTCTGCTTTGTCCACCCTCTGGTGAGGGGTCACTCCTCTCTGCCCCACCGTCACAGATATATTTTTCCTGTGAGTAGTCTCTTCTCTCTGTGTTATTCAGCTCCTTGTCTGTCCCGGATCCTGCTATAACTCACCCTCTTCCTCCCTGTCAGCTTATCCTGTAACTTTACCATCCTGCATTTCCCTCGTACAACCCCTCCCGGGAATCCCCTCTCCACCCACCACTCTTTTAAAACATCAGGAAGGACGGGTTAGAGCCTACAATGGGTCAAGTTACCAGTTAAGGTGGAGACTTAATGCATCCACTAGTGCGAGAATAATGATGCTGAGTATCTATTAGACTTGGGTCTTCGTGGGGGAAAAGATCTTCGTACTCCACAAATATTCGCCCCGTTCCTGTGTTCGGTTCGGGTGAATATTCGTGTACATTGTTCGTGTTCGTTGTTTTCTTCGTTTTTTGCCATTTTTTTGTAGAAGGGGTTAATACGGGGTTAACGCGGTATGCACTACGCAGCAGCTTTGGCGCCAGGATTTTAAATGTCCGTACGGGGTACTCTATTGGTCGCTGGCAGGGGCCTCCTCTGCCATCAACCAATGAAGTGGACCTGCACTTCAGTGGTTGATGGCAGACGAGCCCCCTGCTGGCGACCAATAGAGTCGCTCGTACAGACTTTTAAAATCCTGGCGCCGCAACTTGGCCAAGAGAGACCACTGGTCTCCCCGCTCCAAGAGTTAAAGGTCCGTACGAACGACCAATAGAGTCGCTTGTACGGACATTTAACTCTTGGAGCGGGCCCAGGCCAAGTTGCGCTGTCAGGAGTTAAAGGGCCGAGCGAGTGAGTCTATTGGTTGCCTGCAGGGGCCTCCTCTGGCATCTACTAATTGGTTGATGCCAGAGGAGGCCCCTGTAGGTGACCAATAGACTCACTCGCTAGGCCCTTTAACTCCTGATGATGGACCTACGGACCCCGTTAACCCCTGCGATGCTGCGTAGATAAGGTAGGGTAGATGGGAAAGGGAACAGGGACATTAGTAAACAAAGACGGACACGGAGATTCTTTATGTTGTGTGTCTTCGTCTATGTTTTGCTGCCGCCATGTTTGTATGTTCGGTATTCGGGCTGAACAACGAAAACGCACCCTTTGTGTTCGTTTTCACACTCTCCCGAATACGAATGCACAAGTCTAGTATCTATACACTGATAATGAACCCCGCGCTGTATAATAATACCGAGTATCTATACACTGATAATGAACGCCCCGCGCTGTATAATAATACCGAGTATCTATACACTGATAATGAACCCCCCGCGCTGTATAATAATACCGAGTATCTATACACTGATAATGAACCCCGCGCTGTATAATAATACCGAGTATCTATACACCAATAATGAACGCCCCGCGCTGTATAATAATACCGAGTATCTATACACTGATAATGAACGCCCCGCGCTGTATAATAATACCGAGTATCTATACACTGATAATGAACGCCCCGCGCTGTATAATAATACCGAGTATCTATACACTGATAATGAACGCCCCGCGCTGTATAATAATACCGAGTATCTATACACTGATAATGAACCCCGCGCTGTATAATAATATCGAGTATCTATACACTGATAATGAACGCCCCGCGCTGTATAATAATACCGAGTATCTATACACTGATAATGAACCCCGCGCTGTATAATAATACCGAGTATCTATACACTGATAATGAACGCCCGGCGCTGTATAATAATACCGAGTATCTATACACTGATAATGAACGCCCCGCGCTGTATAATAATACCGAGTATCTATACACTGATAATGAACGCCCCGCGCTGTATAATAATACCGAGTATCTATACACTGATAATGACCCCCGCGCTGTATAATAATACCGAGTATCTATACACTGATAATGAACGCCCCGCGCTGTATAATAATACCGAGTATCTATACACTGATAATGAACGCCCCGCGCTGTATAATAATAACGAGTATCTATACACTGATAATGAACGCCCCGCGCTGTATAATAATACCGAGTATCTATACACTGATAATGAACGCCCCGCGCTGTATAATAATACCGAGTATCTATACACTGATAATGAACCCCGCGCTGTATAATAATACCGAGTATCTATACACTGATAATGAACCCTGCGCTGTATAATAATACCGAGTATCTATACACTGATAATGAACCCCGCGCTGTATAATAATACCGAGTATCTATACACTGATAATGAACCCTGCGCTGTATAATAATACCGAGTATCTATACACTGATAATGAACGCCCTGCGCTGTATAATAATACCGAGTATCTATACACTGATAATGAACGCCCCGCGCTGTATAATAATACCGAGTATCTATACACTGATAATGAACCCCCCCGCGCTGTATAATAATACCGAGTATCTATACACTGATAATGAACCCCGCGCTGTATAATAATACCGAGTATCTATACACTGATAATGAACCCTGCACTGTATAATAATACCGAGTATCTATACACCGATAATGAACGCCCCGCGCTGTATAATAATACCGAGTATCTATACACTGATAATGAACCCCGCGCTGTATAATAATACCGAGTATCTATACACTGATAATGAACCCCGCGCTGTATAATAATACCGAGTATCTATACACTGATAATGAACGCCCCGCGCTGTATAATAATACCGAGTATCTATACACTGATAATGAACGCCCCGCGCTGTATAATAATACCGAGTATCTATACACTGATAATAACCCCCCCGCGCTGTATAATAATACCGAGTATCTATACACTGATAATGAACCCCGCGCTGTATAATAATACCGAGTATCTATACACTGATAATGAACGCCCCGCGCTGTATAATAATACCGAGTATCTATACACTGATAATGAACCCCGCGCTGTATAATAATAACGAGTATCTATACACCGATAATGAACGCCCCGCGCTGTATAATAATACCGAGTATCTATACACTAATAATGAACGCCCCGCGCTGTATAATAATACCGAGTATCTATACACTGATAATGAACCCCGCGCTGTATAATAATACCGAGTATCTATACACTGATAATGAACGCCCCGCGCTGTATAATAATACCGAGTATCTATACACTGATAATGAACCCCGCGCTGTATAATAATACCGAGTATCTATACACCAATAATGAACGCCCCGCGCTGTATAATAATACCGAGTATCTATACACTGATAATGAACGCCCCGCGCTGTATAATAATACCGAGTATCTATACACTGATAATGAACCCCGCGCTGTATAATAATACCGAGTATCTATACACTGATAATAAACCCCGCGCTGTATAATAATACCAGGTATCTATACACTGATAAAGAACGCCCTGCGCTGTATAATAATACCGAGTATCTATACACTGATAATGAACCCCGCGCTGTATAATAATACCGAGTATCTATACACTGATAATGAACGCCCCGCGCTGTATAATAATACCGAGTATCTATACACTGATAATGAACCCCCCGCGCTGTATAATAATACCGAGTATCTATACACTGATAATGAACGCCCCGCGCTGTATAATAATAACGAGTATCTATACACTGATAATGAACGCCCCGCGCTGTATAATAATACCGAGTATCTATACACTGATAATGAACGCCCCGCGCTGTATAATAATACCGAGTATCTATACACTGATAATGAACGCCCCGTGCTGTATAATACCGAGTATCTATACACTGATAATAACCCCCCCGCGCTGTATAATAATACCGAGTATCTATACACTGATAATGAACCCCGCGCTGTATAATAATACCGAGTATCTATACACTGATAATGAACCCCCGCGCTGTATAATAATACCGAGTATCTATACACCGATAATGAACGCCCCGCGCTGTATAATAATACCGAGTATCTATACACTAATAATGAACGCCCCGCGCTGTATAATAATACCGAGTATCTATACACTGATAATGAACCCCGCGCTGTATAATAATACCGAGTATCTATACACTGATAATGAACGCCCCACGCTGTATAATAATACCGAGTATCTATACACTGATAATGAACCCCGCGCTGTATAATAATACCGAGTATCTATACACCGATAATGAACCCCCCGCGCTGTATAATAATACCGAGTATCTATACACTGATAATGAACGCCCCGCGCTGTATAATAATACCGAGTATCTATACACTGATAATGAACGCCCCGCGCTGTATAATAATACCGAGTATCTATACACTGATAATGAACCCCCGCGCTGTATAATAATACCGAGTATCTATACACCGATAATGAACCCCGCGCTGTATAATAATACCGAGTATCTATACACTGATAATGAACCCCGCGCTGTATAATAATACCGAGTATCTATACACTGATAATGAACGCCCCGCGCTGTATAATAATACCGAGTATCTATACACCAATAATGAACGCCCCGCGCTGTATAATAATACCGAGTATCTATACACTGATAATGAACCCCGCGCTGTATAATAATACCGAGTATCTATACACCGATAATGAACGCCCCGCGCTGTATAATAATACCGAGTATCTATACACTGATAATGAACCCCCCGCGCTGTATAATAATACCGAGTATCTATACACTGATAATGAACCCCGCACTGTATAATAATACCGAGTATCTATACACTGATAATGAACGCCCCGCGCTGTATAATAATACCGAGTATCTATACACTGATAATGAACCCCGCGCTGTATAATAATACCGAGTATCTATACACTGATAATGAACGCCCTGCGCTGTATAATAATACCGAGTATCTATACACTGATAATGAACCCCGCGCTGTATAATAATACCGAGTATCTATACACTGATAATGAACGCCCCGCGCTGTATAATAATACCGAGTATCTATACACTGATAATGAACGCCCCGCGCTGTATAATAATACCGAGTATCTATACACTGATAATGAACCCCCGCGCTGTATAAT
This sequence comes from Spea bombifrons, assembly GCF_027358695.1. Lineage (NCBI taxonomy): Eukaryota > Metazoa > Chordata > Amphibia > Anura > Pelobatidae > Spea > Spea bombifrons. The sequence continues at coordinate 104,781,624 of NC_071090.1, read as the reverse complement.
AATACCGAGTATCTATACACTGATAATGAACGCCCCGCGCTGTATAAAGTTAACTAGTTCTATAGACTGGTAATGATGTTAAGGTAAATATGATAAGATCACCTTTGCATGGATGAAAAAAGACTCAAAGATTGGATATAGATCACAAAATATTTCTATCTTTTCCCGGTCAGGGCACACACTATACTTTCTGCCATCTCTGATCTTTATGGACAAGCAATCCTTCTCCCTTTCCTAATGAAATGAACCTTCATAGCTCCCTTAAATCACATTATCATACCCCCTGACATCTGAAACAGTCCGAGAGGAACACTTTTTAGGGGGTGCCGGCGTCTTAGGCAACTTGATATATTTTACATAAATGCCTACCAATGGGTTAAATTATTTAGCCCAAGAACAGTGCATGCCATAATTTGCAAACAGATTTCTGAACAAAGTTATAGCAGGTTTTGCACGGATTTAATCTGGATTTTAAGCATCATTGAAGCCTCCTGCAAAAGTGGCCAGATCAATAAAGAATGGCCGAGGGATCTTTATCCAAAAAGACTGAAGACTTTATCTTGCAGGTATTCATTATACAGAGCGCAGCCACCTTTGGGCTGGAGGCTCCAGCAATGTCCGTAAAACCATACAGCTTACTACTACTATATATAACCAGATGTGGGGCTTCCACACGTAGAATGCCTTCATCGGGACAGCTACATAAACACGCAAACAGGTATTATTTCAGAACTACGATACTCCACGAGGTTTGTTTGAGCTAAATAATAAAACCTTCAAGCCAAAGCAACTGAGCGGACAGCTGCTTCCCACCTACGACCAAGGCTGGATTCCCCATAAAGGCACCTAACAGTCACTCGAAGAGAAATCCCTTCATTACAAGTCTGTAGGACCCACTCAGAGATCCAGCTCCAAATTCTAGTGAACCAAGATGACATTGGCTTGATAAGGTCAGCCGTGTTTCCATCATGAATGTATGGGGTGGAAGGTCGGAATGCTTTTGGAAGCAGATACAATTTAGATTGGACACGATGGTCGCTGTCCAGAACGCCGAGTGACCTGCTCTTTAATGTATGGGGGACATCTATCACCCTAAAAAAACACCAAGCACAGAGATGCCTTCAAAGAATTTCCACCAAAGGCCTTATGACCAAAGAGGCACCATGGGCCACATCCACAACGCAGCGTTTGGCCGCAAGCTCCGCAATCGGATTGTATGTTTCTGTGTTCTGTGTAACACAATAGCGAGGAACATAAACAAGGAGGACAGGGAAGGTCACGGTGAGGAGTTAAGGCAGATGTGGTGGCATGAGGTGAGTTCATGGAAATGCCTCACAGCAGGGTTCATAATAAAAGCAAATTTGTAGAACTCGTACGAGGAGATACGAAATACCAGTCGAAGATCTGTGGTCAATGGCAAAGATGTCAGACCATAAGGACGATATCTACTCAAAGACAGACAGGGTTCTTCCTGGCTCTACGAACATTCACATACCATAATTATATATATATATACAGTTATTAAAGTAATTATTTCCGTATGTCGAATACATGAATTCTTTACATTAAACGTGAAGGGTGGATGCATGACTTGGAAGACACTCTAAGATAAAACTAGGCAGATGAAGAAGAGGGTTGATTGATGGGAAGAAAAGATTTCTATGTTTTGGTGTTTTTTTTTTTACCTGGTCCCACCAGCCAACCAGCCATGGTCTGGAGCATGTTTCACAAAAGAAATCTACCAAGGGCATTTTTCAATCCTAGCTGGAAATGTCGGAAGGAATCCAGTCTGCAGCTCAAAAATGTGGGGAAACGGTCAAAAACAGAGCTGCAAGAACGCTGTACAATCCTCCGATTTGCACAATTCGTAGAGTGACGAAAAAAAAAAAATCTTCTGATGTCCCTTTAAGCTTTATAATCCTCCGCAAAAAGTTATAAAAAAATATATATGTTCCAAGGCTTCAAGGTCCACAAAAAAAAGGAAAAAAAAAATAAAATTTCCCAACTTTGTAATCCTTAAAGCTGAAGAAAATTCCAATCTCATTATACCAACTTGTAAATAAAAACACAATTATCCAAACCCTCAAAAAATTATTAAATGTATAATTTAATAAATAATTTTTATTTAATTTAAATATATATTTTTTGTTTCCCTTATTGGTTCTCCTGACCAGTTAAGTAGTTTCACGCGAGCCAATTACAGGGTACGGGGATGGGGTTCTGTACTCCAAGGGTTAATACCCCAAATTGTGAGGGGCCGAGGTAAAATAAGAGAAAATAAAGCCATTAGGAGGTAGTAAACAGACTATAGGTATTTCTCCACACTCCCTCTGCAAGGCCCTGGAAAAATGAAACAATTTGCCTCACTTTGACAGAGAATAGAGCGAGGGGTCCCGCATCACCCGAAAATTACATCGGATTTCGCAAAAAAGGGAAAAAAAAAGGAAAAAAATCCAACAAATAAGACATTCCAAAATAGAAGACAGGCCTGTGATTTTAACCCATCTCTAACGAGATGATGAAACCTCACAGCCTCTCGTTGTTTTTAGGGGTTACATTTTTAAAGCTTTTGCCAAATCGTGTGCCCCCCCCTTACCCTCCCACCCCCCCACCCCTGTTCTTCTTCTTCTTCTTCCTCTTCCTCCGTGTCTTGGTGTCGGGGGGAGAAAAATAGAACCAAGTCAGGATTTTGGAGGGCCTAAGGAGCTGCAAGGTAAGGCCTCTTCTCGCATCCTTAAGTGTAGGACAGAAGGTTGCATGTTATTGCAGCATCCTCGTTGGGTACCACGAATGGAGAGGACGTCTGGATGGAAAAGATGCCCGAGGAGGAATAAAGACAGAACCCCCGGAGCGGAGATCCAGCAGAGGATACGCGAGGTTCTCCCGCTGCTCTTCCCCCCTAAGCCCGGTGATGTCTCCCGTAGGGCCGTTCTCCTGCTGGTATCCTCTCCTCGGTTATCTGTTCATGTAGCATACTGCAGTAGGCAGGGATGTGATGTAAAATGGAGAAGGAGGGGAGAGGAGGGAGGAGGGGTGGGGGAGAAGGAGAGAAGGACCAGCAGTGTTTCCAGGCATGCCATTCTCACAATATACACCTATTTTTAACCCTTCGACACCGTGGGCCAAACACATCTTTGGGGTTGTTGGTTTTTTTTAACATTAAAATTTAAATATTTTTATTTCATTCATTTTTTTCCCACTGACCTTCAAACAGCAAATTCGTAGCGGTTTTAATATTAATTTAAAAAAAAATGATAAAGTCCTCTTTAGAAATAGTCATTTCCTGTAAATCTACTGAAACGGCCATATAATAACGATTCTTTTAATGCATTTATATACATTTTGCAGATCAGGTGGTTTTGAAGGTCGGATCATAGAATAGTAAAATAATTTGTGCTACTGAATTCATCACACACATATATATATATATATATATATATATGTATATATAATGTGTAAAGATATATAGTTATTTTATGGGACATGGGGTAGGAAGCATTACTACAAAAAAAATCTACAAATTAGGTAAAATTTCAGAGTTTGCTACAATGTAACTTTAGATCAGATAATATGCGGTTCTGATATAAAATAATAACTTCCTATGTTTGTTAATGTAAAGAAACAATAAAAATCCATAAGAGTTACCTGAAGAGATTTGATACAGGAAGGAGATGAGTTAGCAGGTAGAGGACAGGAGCCGGGAAATTATAACTCGGCATTTACTTGCCAGCAGAAAAACAGATTGGTCGGCAAGAAAGTTACTATTCCACTCCAGGCATAGAAAAGTTTGAAATGAAAACTCCTACGGCAGGCAGAGACCTGGATGGCTACCGGGGTGTGATCTCAAACAATAGGCACCAATCGCCCCATTTCGGGCTTAGAATTCCCTTTTGCTCTCTGATGAAGTCATAGTTAGGTCGGATACATTCTGAGGAACACTCGAAGATCTCCAGCTGGAATCCAGGAGAAGACACTGATGTCCTTCAACTGCAAGCCTCGCCAGTAAACCTTTTCTGGCCTAGAAAACGCTGACTATGATCGGCCAGAACTAGGAAGAACTTAAACATTGGCCAATGGGGCCTATACCGCAGATTTAGCTCCCCAGATCTGCTCTACACAACCAGCAATGTTTTTAGATCCTATGGCTGCATTACAATCCAATAAACCCAAAGGGAGACCGATGAGCCTGAGTATTCATAAACACTCTACTGGCCAAGCAAGTGACAGCTGAAGGTGGAGGAGACTCTCAGCAGCCTGGACTCTACTAAGCGCAATGCAATTACTTTAGGTCACAAGAGCTCAGTCGTTGGTGAATAAAGATTCAAAAAAGGATCAGGCATGCTACGGAGGCCAGCGAGGTTCAATCATAACCATTCTCTTACTTCCAACCCGCCGCACAGCCTTTGTGGGGCATTCCTGGCATGGTCCATGGGCTGGGGCGACTCGGTCCCACTAGTTCTAAGTGTGCCATAACCCTCCAGAAAAGCTAAACGGGGCACCCGCCCCATCTCAGGCTCCCATCCACCAGCACTGTGTGAACACAACAGCCAATAATAGTCACAATACTGAATAATAACCAGCATATTCCACCCCTCTACTCACAGTTACACGCCAAGCATATACTCTACACATAGTTACACGCCAAGCATATACTCTACATACACTTACACGCCAAGCATATACTCTACACACAGTTACACGCCAAGCATATACTCTACACACAGTTACACGCCAAGCATATACTCTACACACAGTTACACGCCAAGCATATACTCTACACACAGTTACACGCCAAGCATATACTCTACACACAGTTACACGCCAAGCATGTTCTCTACACACAGTTACACGCCAAGCATATACTCTACACACAGTTACACGCCAAGCATATACTCTACACACAGTTACACGCCAAGCATATACTCTACACAGTTACACGCCAAGCATATACTCTACACACAGTTACACGCCAAGCATATACTCTACACACAGTTACACGCCAAGCATATACTCTACACACAGTTACACGCCAAGCATATACTCTACACACAGTTACACGCCAAGCATATACTCTACACACAGTTACACGCCAAGCATATACTCTCCATTCCTTCAACACAGCAGAAGACAATTATGCAAAAGTAATAATATCACAAGAGAAGCGGACTCTTCATTCCAATGCTTAGTAATAGAAATAATGTGATGGCAGATCAGACCCATTCGGCCTGTGTGGTCGGTAAGGACTCAAACCTTTAGTCTCGTCGGGGATTCAGGAGCCGTAGGTCTATCCCATACGCGTTTAAATCCCCTCATTTTGGTCACCCCAAGTCTATAACCCTAACCATCGATGTAATGTGAACTTCCGCCGATTCGTTATTCTACGACCTGGGAAAAGGATCATTCCTGTAGGCGTTAAGTTATCAGTAAACAGATCATTGATAAATATATGATGGTAAACGAGCCAGTATGAACCATGACATCACAAGCCGCTTAGCAGCAGTCATTCTTGTAGTTCACTCCAGCCTTTATCAGCTTAATTCCCCTACCTCAGCAGGGCGCTAAGACTGGGGTGCCAACGACTACATCAGAACGCCGAGCAGAAACAACGATGCTTGCTGCCCCCAAATCACCGGTCACGCAGCCAAGAAGGTCCCGGCCAACACGCTTTACTTATTTGAACAGTTCTAGGGTATTAAAACATTACAATTTCCCAGCAGATCAGACCCATCCGGCCCGTCTAGTCTGCCGCTTATCCGGCTGTAAAGACCTTAATCAGTGGTTGGTCTCGTCTTAGATTCAGGAGCCGTATGCGTGTCCCATGCATGTTTAAATTCCACCCATTGTATTGGCGTCTGCTGGTTGGCTGTTCTACTTATCCACCACTCCTGCATACCGCTTATCCGTGGAAACCCCCCAGAAAATATAAAGTCAGAGTACGAATGATTAAAAAGCTCTGATCGTCTTTTACCTTGTTGGACGCCATCTCGCTGACAGAGCGATAGGTCTGGATCGCCTCCAGCTGGTCCAGACACCAGTCTAGCTCCTCCAAGGTCTCTTTGGCTAACTGCTGATAAGTTTCCTCTGCAGACACAAACAGAATCTGTTATGATGGGCCATGCTCATAAGGTGCTAAACAAGGAGCAATCACCATGGGAACCAGTATCATTTTTCCACTTTTAGTCTATAAAACGGGCGGATTACACAAGCCCCCTGGTTCTTATCTGCCGACAAATTCTAGAATTCAGAATACAGATACGTTTATATAGAAATCCGTAGAATAATATCTATGAGCAGGGCCGAGGAATTTACACTTTCTAGCAGAGATCCCTCAAAAAAAGCAGCTTTAATATATTAAAAAAAGCCACTAATTGAAGAAAGAGGTCATCTTAGAACGGTCGGCCCACGAACATTCTAAAAAGAGAAGAGGTGGAGGCTGCTGCCTGCTTCTCTGCACTTCTATTTGTTCATGCATTAGGTTTCCTTCACTTCGTTATTATTATTCTTTAATTATTAAGCGCTAACATATTCCGCAGCGCTGTACAATGTAAATATAGGGCGGGTAACAAATACATAACAAAGATACACACGGGGGCCTGGGACCTGTGAGCTTACGATCTATCCTTATGGCCCTGTTATACAAAAGAATGGGTTTTGGGGGGTTTAGAATCTATATAACGCTATAGGTTCTGGCCAGGGTAACATACTAGATGAAGAAACCTGAAATATTCGTGTAAATCCATTTGTAATCCATGCAGGTTATAAAGAACGAGGCTCACCTGAGAGGGTTGCTTTACAAACGGTCTGCTGAGGCATTACGGGGGAGCGCCTGCGCGGGAAAAACACACGTTACAAACTCCTTTAGGAAGAAAAAGTAGACATTGACTGGCTTTTGAAACATTATTTATTGTAAAAGATAGGCTCTGAGGCCCTGGTGCTGCTCGTTCCCCTGATTAACGTCCCTTTAATGTGTGGACTCGGCGGTTGGCACCCTAGCCCGTCATGCCGGCATCGGACTGGGTGCTGTTAGGGTCACTCTGGGTAATGTGCTCGGTAAGGTTGGAAGCATCGGGACATGCGCAGCTACATGGCAATGCCGAGTGATGAAAGATTCACTGAGCTATGACATCATAAGGCAACGTGTGGCCGAGCTGGGACAACGAAGAAAAGCAAATACCCCTTTAAAGGCAATCCAAATAAATAGCGCGTATAGAGCAAGGCTCGCTAGGAGAGCTGCCAGTGTACGGCTCAGGAGTTAAACGTTGTTGGCTCCGTCACGCTGGTGACCTCATTTTCCGGGAGCGAATGTAGAAGTCTCCTTCAAGGAATCCGTAAACCTAAAATAACTTTTGCTTCTCTGAAATGTCACCCGCGATGATTTCAGTATGTGTTTCACGTGTCCCCCAGGAAAGGTCAAATTTGATCACCTTAATATATGACCTTGTATGCAAATAAATTACTCACAATCGTATGACATCATTTGTATGCTGAATGGTGTTAAGAACTGCCTGATCCAACCCCTTTTTTCTTGAGCTATACATTTGCTTTCATTTTTGCTAGCACAATGTATGGACTATATACATTATATATCTATATATGTATAGACAAATATGTACAATGGATCCGGTCCTAGTCCCCTTGGCTCGGGCACACACTCACTTGTTGGTCGGGGACGTCACGTTGGCGAGGATGGTGAAGTTGTTTCGGACGCTGCGCAGGCTGGCCAGCACCTGGGGGGGGGGCAGAAAATGACAGTGTGATGTCACAGGGGGAACAAGAACCTTCATCTGCATTTATCCAAAGCATTTACCAGACGCACAACCAGCAACTTAACGACAGGAGATCAGGCTTAGAAAAGGGTATCCAAAAGAAAAGAAGCCTTTCTATGACCAGCTGAGCTTTATGGGAGTTGTAGTTCCATACAACTGAGTTGTTGGTTACCCCTGATTTCGACTCACATAAGCGTTCAGGACCTCATTCTATAGAATGGATTTGGAAGCTCCTGATTTAAAGAATATGTCACTTCTCTGGGAGATGTACGTGAATAGCAGTTTCTAAGCAAGGAAGCAGAAATCCGCAAAGTGTCAGGAATTCCGCCTCCCTGCAGAGTTTAGTGTCGGGACATCTCAATGAACTTTGGGGACACGATCACCTTGCAAGGAGCCCTCAGGACAACAGGCGTCAGTTACACACAATGGCCACCGGGTGTCACTGTTTGAACGGCAGCTGACGGAGCGCGGAGCATAGAACATACGTTGAGCGTAAAGCACACGGCAGCGAAGAGAACGTGGAGGTTCGAGCAAATGCACTTTCCTCTACATCCAGAACCCCTTCAAGAGCCAACTCTCGGGGCTGAAGCTGGGCTTGTCCAGGTGCACCGCGGAGTGACGGTGCCAGCGCACTCACCTTACAGGTAACAGAATCCTGCTAGGCAATGAAGGCTGCACTTATAGTGAAAACTTTTATTTTATTGAATACTTTTATTTTCTCAGCATCACCCTACTGCACGAAGGCTATAGGTAACAACATATGGGCAACATACCTGAGCAAAAGGTGTAACTATGAGGTCCTCGGTGTGTCTGCAAAACAATTCAAAACAGTATTAATGGCGTATGACAGACAGACGGACAGACGATTATCACTCTACAGATCCTCCTTATATGAAGGTATAGACAGGGGTAATATCTGCAGAATTACTGTACTGTGTGCAGATACTCGGTATCATCATATAGTGGTGCTTCCCGGATCACTGCACAGGGATATGAGTACTCGGTATCACTATACACCGGTATGGGTTGCGTCACCATATACTTACACCTCGCTGGTGATGGACGAGTTCCGGGACATGGTCTTGGGGGACATATCGTAGTCGCTGTCCGACCGGTACAGGAAGGACTCTCTCCGCTGGCTCTGCGGGAAGCTCGGGTGCAGCACCAGCCCCGGACTCGCCTGCGAATCGATGGGGCTGCGACCGGGAGAAGGTCCATTTTCCACATCGAAGCTGTGGAAGAAGCAAAGCGGAGGGAGGAGGGTTACGACGACTTAGGAGCTTGGGACAGACAGGGCGCTGAGCCCATGCGCGGCATTTCAATACGTAATAAACATTCTGAACAAAAAATGTGCCTGGAGAGCATTCCTGTTATGGCAGCCGCTTCACATAATCGGGGGCCGGTGGCTTTTCCTTTTTTTTTTTTTGGAGGACCCCGCTTCTAGTAGCTCGGATTGCTTGCTGGGTATGAGTAGTGGTGTAGTCTGGCCAAGGCCGACTAAGGGTGATGGTAGCCACTCCACTAGGGGCCTATCGTCCTGCTGGGTGACTGGCCCCCCTAGTGCGCCATGGCTTTCCAAAGGGCCGTTTGGGATGATGAAAGATCTCCCTTTAAACGGTTACAGTTGAACTGTGTTGTGCTATGGTTTCCATGGAAACTAACACAGTGTATGATGTCATATCCCAGCGCTCTCGAAGAAGAGTATACTGGGTGTGAGTGTATTACAGGGTTCAGCTGGCCGGGGCTACAGAAATGAATTCATTTAAATGTTACGCATTCAACGTATTCAAAGGAGCGCATGAAGAACTGCGATAGAGAAGAGAACGCTCTCCAGCTGCTGCTGAACTACAGCTCCCATGATGCTCTGCAGGTACCCAAAAGAAAAGGAGCGTTTCTAGGACTAGCTGAGCCTTATGAGAGTTGTAGTCCCATGCAGCTGGGTTTTCAGCACCGCGGGGGTCCCTTCTCCATCACTTCTAAAAAATAGACCTCTGAGGCCTTGAAAACGCATGTCGATATCACTAGAGACTGCGTCGTTTCTGGGTTATATACGTAAATATCAATTTATAGGCAAAGCAGCCGCGACCGCAGAGTATCTGGTATCATGCGCCCCCGCAGACTTCCGCCCGAGTCCTTCTTCATAAACCTCAGGGAGATAATTCTTCTTAAGAAGCAAGAAATCTTCTTAATTCCATGAAAAAAGGAGCAACAACAACAAAAATGCCCCTTTCTGGCCGTTTGACATGTGAGGAGGTCTAACGGTGCGGAGAGACGCATCAATGGTGACCACTGTCTTATCACCATAGCAACCGGTCAAATCTCCCTGATGATTGGACCGTTTCGCAGGTTGCTATAGGAAGAATCGGAATCACTTTTTCCCCAGAAGAAAAAAAAAAAAAGACCCCCCCCCACAGCTTAAAGCTATAGCTAAATATTCGTCGGCATATACAAATAATGATCCAACGCACCCTGGCAGATGTATAGGTCAAATACTGGAAATTCCACACTACAGAACACCATAGGTTTCCCTATATCTTTCGCTTAACACATATGGAATTATTTATTCCACCCCGTGACCCCATAGCGGTACTAGGTACCCGTCGCTCCCTGGTAAGGGGGGGGGGCGGGAAGGATGATCACATCTGGTGCAGGACGTCACGCAGAGATGAAGCAGCTTTATCGAATTACAATATTAAAGGCCGCACATCTGGAGCCGGCCGCTTACGTCACCGTCAGCTGGGAAAGGGAACGGGAGAAGGGGATTAAAGGTCTGGGGAGAGACGGGGATAAAGGTTACTGGAGGAGAGCGACAAGGAGCGTCGGAGGGGGGGGCAGGAAATTCCACTGGAGACGCACAAAGTAACAGGCAGGAACTATCACGGAGACTGGGGGGCTAAGCAGGGATATTCCACTGGTTTCCATGGCGATTGCATCACACTTACCACTTTATACCAGAATTGCTCTTTATACCTAATCCCTACTTTGCAGATGTTTGCGGGTTAGTGTGGGAACTAACTCTGGGGCTTATTACTCTAAGTCTACGCAAACAATACACGGTCAATACAGTGAGGGAACGTCAACATGCGTCGGATAAGCACATGGCTCCCGATACTAAGGACGGTAGATGAGTGGAACAGTCTCTCAGCACAAGTGGTAGAGGGTAATACAGCGAGGGGATTTAAACATACATGGGACAGGCATACGGCTCCTGAATTTAAGACGAGACCAACGACTGATTAAGGTCGGAGTCTTTACAGCAGGAGAAACGGGCGACTAGACGGGCGACGGGGTCTGATCCGCCAGAAAATTCTATGTTTCTACAATAGCAGAAAATGGGTTTTTGGGGTTAATTGTGTTAATAAAATAAATTAAACTTGTGTTAAATGCCCTTGTCAGTCACATAGGGTATATAGCTATCAATTAGTCACAAAGTCACATTATATAGTCTCATGAAAGCCCCTCCCCTAGCACCGCCTCTAACCACGCCCCTGAACAAAAGTGTCCTTAAGTGGAGGCTTTGTCCTTGTACAATGTCAGCTCCTCAGGCCGCTGTCGGGTTCAGCACAGCTCTATGGGGCCCTGTCTCTGAAGGGCCCCCACAATGGTGCACCCCCCCCCCATATTCGAACCTTCAATACTGATACAGGTTTTTCAGAGGGGGGGTCAAAACCTACTACTCCCATGATCCTCAGGCAGGCTACAGGAGGCAGAGTGGGTGGCACGTGTGCATCCCAGTGGCTGTGTTTAACCTGCGTGTAAATCATGGGACCGGCAGGAGCAGATAAGAGGTGACAGATTACCCGCGTCACACTGTGGGGGCAGGGACCCCCCCCTATACTGGAAATGTACAAAGCGTGGGTATATGTTTGATATGTATATGAACATAGGTACTGGCAGTGTACTGTATGCTTACTTTACAAGCAGTAAAGGACTGTGTATGTAAAGCAGGGGGTACATGCGAGGGGCTCTCCCTCCGCTAGGAGATCTGTCTGTTCATTAGAGGACCATATGTAGGTGAACATGTCAGGTACGAAGGTGTAAGGGGGGTGTGAGGGCGGCCATTAGCACAGCTGTATGGGTCCAACCTCTGGAGGAGCCCCCACAACCCCGCACCGGAGTACACGTCTACCTTGAATAGCAATGCATTGAATTTAACCCATGAAGAGGGGATGGAATTTTCTGATGGAGGCGATGAGAGGCGTGTATGAGCCTGGAACGCACGTAGAAGTATATATACAGCATAGGCAGGTGCGTCGACCACAAACCGTTTATATAGGTGTGAAGATGCATATAAGCTCCATGTGACAGCTGCCCCTATACGCACATGGAGGTGCATGCGCAGTGTATGTGAGCGGTCCGTGGGTACAGGTCTGTGGAGGGCGGGGGGGGCAGATATCTGCAGAATGTTAGGATCAATGGGACCCATGGTGATCCTCAGAGTGCAACAGCCCGGGGCAACAACCAGTCCACCCGTCAATAATACCCCTGCTGGGACCAGTGCGTTTAGTAAAAGACAGTGGGGCACAAACCGGATGCAGCGATACACACAAGCTGCCCCGGGGTCACTCTGTACCCTCGCTGGATTGCCCACTTAACCCCTTCAACATGCAGAAACTGGAACCCTTTATGTGCCACAAGATGTCACTGTCCAGCAGGACCCAAGTGAACCAAGTGCAGGACATCATGATTAACCCCTTGAGTGCTGGGGATGCACCAGAGTATTACACAGCATGAGTGTCCTGGGGACGTTACTGTCCAGCAGGCGTGCCTTCAGTATAATGGACTTGTTTCACGCCTATGTTTCACACTTAAGCCTTCAGATCTGGGGCAGGGGTAGCTCTTTGCAATTCTCCGGTAAGCTGTATGAAGGTGCTCTGGCTCGTGCAGGATGGCGGGTTAGTGATTATATACACAAAGCATGACATCACTGATTAATTAACAAACTGTGTGAAAGGCTCTCCCAAGAACGCAGGCGTGTTTACACAAGGACACAGGGCCCTTGTGTGCGATTATCGCATACACCCAGCAAAGTCTGATACGGGAATGATCCTCGCCGTTGATATACTATATATATTTATATATATTTATATATATATATACACAGTACTGGGCACAAGTTTTAGGCAGCTGTAAAAAAAATAAAAAATGCTGTAAAGTAAGAATGCTTTCAAAAATAGACACGGTATTATCTCCTACACAGCTGTTCCCGTTAATGATTATGTTTTAACCTACATATTAAAATGATGATCATTAGCACCTGTTTGGTATAAACATCTTATTATACACCTAACTATATATGACTACAAGATCCCTGACCTTTAGATTTTTCTTCTGTTCACTCACTTTGCATTTTTTTAATGCTAAAAAAAAAACTATTAACGTCTATTCTGGAAAGCATTCTTACGTTACAGCATTTACTTGCACCTGCCTAAAACTTTTGCACAGCACTGTACATCCAGCATGCTCCCTGCCGATATATACACCCAGAGCAGTCCGCTATGGGAGAGATACTAAATACTGACATTTATACACCAAACACAGTCGGATACAACTGGATTACTCGCTACTGATATATATACACGCTGGTGAGATACTAGAGTAACGGATATATTGAGTAATGATGTATACTGGCAATATACTCATCACTTATATATACATCCAGCGTGGCCGGATACCTGAATTGTAAGACTGCGTTAGACTGATACTGCGAGGCGCTCTTCTCCCGGCATTCACACTAAGATTACGTAGGAGTTAAATGCGCCGGTAGCGCAGGGTTAATCGAGCCGACTCCGCGCACGTCCCGGAGAGCACGGAGCAGGATAATTGCCCGATGAAGATAAACTCCTGCTTCTGCGTCACTGAGAAGGGATTTCGGGGAGAGATCCCTCTGACGTCTCAGTGACATAAGGAGACTGCCGCACTAATAGGATTTTCTGGCTGTCCTGTATAACCCTTACAGGATTCCCCTAATCCCCCCCGTCTCCACCCCCAGCGCAACAGGTACATGCGCGGGATGGGCTGCGTGAGAAGAGCGCGGTACAAACAGCCTTTACTCTCCTGAACCATAGGAACCATAACCAGGACACACACAGGACCCTATGTATCTAAAACTAGAGGGCTTAGATGTCCATACATGCACCCTTTCAACTCGCATGCCCTCACCTGCACTTGCAAACAGCTCGTATATTGGTGAATGCGAGGAGATGCACCTTTGGTCAAGTCTGGTCACTGCGTTAATCTATAACTCGAGCGATCATTCAGCAATCTCCAGACTTATGTTATTATAACTATATTCTTTACACTCAACAACCAAACAAGCACGTGATAGCTTAAAGTAACCGGCAGCACACCGAGAGTGACCGGGGAGCCATACTTTAGGTCACGTAAACCATTTTCAGCCCATCTTCTTCCCCAGGTCATTTTATATTAGGTTTTCGTTTTGCGAGACTGAATATTAAAGAACTCGCAGAACATTCTTCTTAAGCGGGGCCTCTTGGACATTAAACTGTCCCTTTAAGGAAACCGCTGACTGCCTATGGAATCACACGCGTGTAAGCTTGCCGTGTAAATGTATCGCTGCGGGGATTCTCATTCGCAAATTCTATTCTTTTCCGCACATTCCACCGACTTAACGCGCAAACACGTCAATCATCAGCGACGACGGGGTTACCCAGGACAGTGCGCCGTCACCCAGATGAGAGGGTATGACTTTCCGTGGGGGCTGCCTCTTTCATGCTCCAGAACATGTGGGAGGTTTGTGGGTTTGAAGCCGGTCGCACATTTTATTTATAGAGCGCCGGCAGATTCCGTAGCGCTATTCCAACGGGGGGGGGGGGAGTGAAAACGAACAATAACGTTAAAAACGGACAACGACATTAAGAAACGCGCTCGGTCGGACAGAAGACCCACCCAAAAATACAACATTCCAGTCAATGACTGGTTAAACCTACATACTAAGATTCAGAATGAAATGGGTGGAAAAAATGGGGGAGAAAAACCTCACGGATTTAACTATACATTATACAGGGTCATCCAAAACCTTCCTTCGCTGGGGACGGACCTTAATAACGTATCGGAGCGGGAACACAGCTCTCCCGCCAACTCTCCCTTTAGTGAATAGAGCCAGTTAGGAGAAAAAGGACTTCAATTCTCGCATCAGATTGGAAGCCGCGTTTAGTTCTACGGGAAGCTGGATCCAGGAAACGTCTAAAATAACCACGGAATGTATTTTCAAGCATTCGGCGGAATTATAGGGGAAAAAAATGACATTTTGGAGCTACGAGCTCTCCGTAACGCTCTTCTCTCGCTGCTGTAACCGGAAAGAGTGACTTCATGGAAAACTGGCCTACGAGTCACATGCGTGTTCGTCTAGCGCGTGTTCGCCGTAGGACCTCTTTCTCCCAGCGTAAGAACTGGGAGAAACAGACTGTGTGATATGCAAGAGAGGGAGGAAAGAGGGTTAAATCCCCACATTGAAGAAAAAGTATCCAGGACATGTCAGCAACCTAAAACAATATATATATATATATACTTTGCTCACCGTATATAGTTGCTGTATACGCTGTATTCTCTAGCCTATGGATACTTAGTGTGGTATTATGGGTGATGGGAGTTGTAGTTACTGTTGACCACAACCGATATGCATACTATAAATACAGCACATGGGTAGGGGCAAAAAAGATGTGCAGCCGGGTATATGGGCAGGAAGACTTTTAAAGTCCAGCCATCATAAGCACTTTAGTTCATTTCTCTCTATGCTGATTGCAGGTAAGGATTGCTTCCATTATGCATTATTCAGTGTCGGGGCCGTACGGGCATTACACCGCCCCTTTAAATATTATCGCTTATCACGCACATTCTAGGAAATGACTCAGAACAGAATAAACATATATGTGACATATATCTCCCGCTACACAGATATCCAGCCAGACGTGTACGGGTGACAGTGATGCGTGTCCGTCCCTCGGCACTGACGTCTTTTGGGGACTGACGCCACGCCGCGTGCTGCTGGCGACCGTATTGACGTAAGGTGGGGACGCTGACACCAGTCTCCCGGGATAAAGTCACTGGAAACGCTGAGACCGTAACTCCCAACAGCTCAGTCACCAACCAACAAACACGACCGGTCACCAGGGAGAGCGCCATATCCTGCTCCACTAACACCAACAGAAAAACTTTTAAGAAGCTTTTTCACCTTCTATGGCAACAACGTATCAGTGCCTGTTTTTATGCCAGATGACAATCAAGCGTTGCCTTCAAATTTATGAAATGATACATTTCTCCGATAACACCGTTACTAGGAATGGATGTTTTCAAAGCTGCATTTTAGTTACAAAAGTGTTACATTCATTAATGTAGGTGGATCAGAACCTGTAAATCACAAAACAATACAGACAGAACCTATCCATCGACTAACCTCTCCTATTACATCATAAACCCTCTCCTTATAACCTCTCCTATTACATCATATACCCTCTCATTATAACCTCTCCTATTACATCATATACCCTCTTCTTAGAATATCCCTATTACATCATAAACCCTCTCCTTAAGAACCCCCCCTATTACATCATATACCCTCTCCTTATAACCTCTCCTAATACATCATATACCCTCTCCTTATAACCTCTCCTAATACATCATATACCCTCTCCTTAAGAACCCCCCTATTACATCATATACCCTCTCCTTAAGAACCCCCCTATTACATCATATACCCTCTCCCTATAATCCCCCTATTGCATCATATACCGTCTTCTTAGACTCTCCCTATTACATCATATACCCTCTACCTATAATTCCCCCTATTACATCATATACATTATCTCTATAATCCCCCTATTACACCAAATACCCTCTCCCTCTAACCCTCCTATTACTCCATATATCCCCTTCTAACCCCCATTCCTCCCAACAACCCCCCTGTAACTCCTATTTATAACCCTGTCCTACTTTCATATAGTTTATTTTGGACCCCCCCCCCCGAGATGCTGTTATAAGACCCACATTCATGTTATTGCGGCCACTTAGATAAAGTAGCCCATGAAGGACGCTCTGCCATCTCCAAGCCAAAATAACGGGGAGGAGACATTCCTGTGTCTGCCGGGCAAGGTCTTCTGCCTCCGGGGCATTGCCGAAAAAAGGCTGTCTTATCACCAAAAGAAGGAAAAACATAGCCGTGTCGGTCCGGGAGAACATGGAGTCTTTAGTCAAAGCCGATACATCTTATCGGGGCAACGTAAATAAAGATGTGGAGTCACATAAAGCTTTTGGGACCTCAGAGGTCTCTTCTTCCGATGCAAATTGCCATTGCACCCAAACGAACGGTCAAATCGACCGGAACATCTAAAATAGGTTACTATGGTGATAAGACAACTTTTCAAACCTTTTGCTTGAATCATGATTTATACATAACCCCCTTAATTACGGAGTAAATAGTAGAATAGATTGCAAGCTCTCTAGAACACTGTAAAAAAGGCTCAATGTCCCGTCGCTTGCGTTTAACCGGCCCCTGTTTGGGCGTAAATCATGTATCTCTCCACAATCCCAGCAGCAATCCCTGCGCTGCCTGCAGTATACTTGTGTAAAGTATTTGGGTCCCGTTGTATACGGATTGTGCTTGCAGGGCTGGGTTACCGTGACCGGATCATCACACGGGCGCTGTGGGAGGCAAGCGACGAGCCCCACACCTGCTTATTCTCCATCTGCCCGGCTGCGTTCCCTTTTCTTGTTACCCCGATGCTTTAACATGTAAGCTCGGTGGCTCCTTTATGTAGTGCTGAGTAGCCCTGCGTAGGTGATTGTAAGCTCTGCAGGGCAGGCAAACACCACACCTCTGCCTTTACATCCGGTACACCTGACTGGAAGCAAAACAAGATGGTGCAGGAAAGCGTATGTCCCCAGCCATGTGTTAGAGTGCAAGCCCAGTGGGCCACCGCTCTCTTCTGATGACGTATTGTATTATAAAGCTGGCTCAAGGAATCATGCGCTTTGACTGCCAGTTATGTCACTTTCGGCCCTCCCGGTCATAATCAATTTTAGTCCAATGTCCTCTGTCGGCATCGATTTAATTATACCGGGAGTTTTAATTAGGACTCTTCACAATTAAGACAGACGCAGGCACTGCTGGGCATTACACATATTATTATACAGTATATATCACATATATACACACACACATCGGTATATATATATATATATACAGAAAAAGCAGCACATATAGGCGCATGCACTAGTTTTATTTAAAGGACCGGCTGACCATCTTCCCCATAGAGAAATAACACAAAAAGGCACTTTGTGCTATTTCTTATATCTGAAGGTCTATAAAGTGCATCTAAAGCCTGAACCGGCCATCTGGCCCCTCGGGCAAACGCTTGTACGTCCTTGGTGCTCCACTGGTATAATACCGCCTGGGCTGGCCCTGGTACATCACTGGGGAAAAACTCATAGGGGAATCTACCCCATCTCCAGCTCTGCAGATAAAGGGTTTATTGGGACAAAATGAGATAAAACCAGGTTTTTGTCAAATCCAATTACTGTATACAGCGCTGGGGGTTATATTACTGTATACAGCGCTGGGGGTTATATTACTGTATACAGCGCTGGGGTTATATTACTGTATACAGCGCTGGGGGGTTATTACTGTATACAGCGCTGGGGGTTATATTACTGTATACGGCGCTGGGGGTTATGTTACTGTATACAGCGCTGGGGGTTATATTACTGTATACAGAGCTGGGGGGTTATATTACTGTATACAGCGCTGGGGGTTATATTACTGTATACAGCGCTGGGGGTTATATTACTGTATACAGCGCTGGGGGTTATATTACTGTATACAGCGCTGGGGGTTATATTACTGTATACAGCGCTGGGGTTATATTACTGTATACAGCGCTGGGGGGTTATTACTGTATACAGCGCTGGGGGTTATATTACTGTATACGGCGCTGGGGGTTATGTTACTGTATACAGCGCTGGGGGTTATATTACTGTATACAGAGCTGGGGGGTTATATTACTGTATACAGCACTGGGGGTTATATTACTGTATACAGCGCTGGGGGTTATATTACTGTATACAGCGCTGGGGGTTATATTACTGTATACAGCGCTGGGGGTTATATTACTGTATACAGCGCTGGGGGGTTATATTACTGTATACAGCGCTGGGGGGTTATATTACTGTATACAGCGCTGGGGGTTATATTACTGTATACAGCGCTGGGGGGTTATTACTGTATACAGCGCTGGGGGTTATATTACTGTATACAGCGCTGGGGGGTTATATTACTGTATACAGCGCTGGGGGGTTATATTACTGTATACAGCGCTGGGGGGTTATATTACTGTATACAGCGCTGGGGGTTATATTACTGTATACAGCGCTGGGGGTTATATTACTGTATACAGCGCTGGGGGTTATTACTGTATACAGCGCTGGGGGTTATATTACTGTATACAGCGCTGGGGGTTATATTACTGTATAAAGTGCTGGGGGGTTATATTACTGTATACAGCGCTGGGGGTTATATTACTGTATACAGCGCTGGGGGGGTTATATTACTGTATACAGCGCTGGGGGGGTTATATTTCTGTATACAGCGCTGGGGGTTATATTTCTGTATACAGCGCTGGGGGTTATATTACTGTATACAGCGCTGGGGGGGTTATTACTGTATACAGCACTGGGGGGTTATTACTGTATACAGCACTGTCGAGGGAGTTATTATTGTATACAGCGCTGGGGTTATATTACTGTATACAGAGCTGGGGTGAGTTATTACTGTATACAGCATGGAGTGTTTACTACTGTATACAGTGCTGGGGAGGGAGTTATTACTGTATACAGTGCTGGGGTTATTACTGTATACAGTGCTGGGGAGGGAGTTATTACTGTATACAGTGCTGGGGTTATTACTGTATACAGTGCTGGGGAGGGAGTTATTACTGTATACAGTGCTGGGGAGGGAGTTATTACTGTATACAGTGCTGGGGTTATTACTGTATACAGTGCTGGGGAGGGAGTTATTACTGTATACAGTGCTGGGGTTATTACTGTATACAGTGCTGGGGAGGGAGTTATTACTGTATACAGTGCTGGGGAGGGAGTTATTACTGTACACAGCGCTGGGGGTTATTACTGTTTACAGCGCTGGGGAGGGAGTTATTACTGTATACAGTGCTGGGGTTATTACTGTATACAGTGCTGGGGAGGGAGTTATTACTGTATACAGTGCTGGGGAGGGAGTTATTACTGTACACAGCGCTGGGGGTTATTACTGTTTACAGCGCTGGGGAGGGAGTTATTACTGTATACAGTGCTGGGGGTTTTTACTGTATACAGCGCTGGGGGTTATTACTGTATACAGCGCTAGGGAGGGAGTTATTACTGTATACAGCGTTGGGGGTTATTACTGTATACAGCGTTGGGGGATGCTTTTATAATATTGCCTGAGTATTAGTATTATTATTATTATTATTAATAAAGGAGCGGTGGTATATTATATGCACCGCTTGCTGGTCCTCTGGGTCAGTGTCAGGAATCAGGATGCTGTTTCTGGTAATCTGTAGATATTTATCTTTAGAGCTTTGTACAGAACGGCGCTGCATAGGTTAACACCGAGGAGGAAGCGCGTCATGTCGGTTTATTATACACAATCCTAAAAGGAGAAGCTTCCATCGTGAAAGGGTTACTATTAATAGATTGTAAGCTCACAAGAACAAGACCCTCGTCTCCTGCACGTCATAATGGGTTAATCTTATCGTCTAATCGCATATTGTCATTTGAATGTTATTGTCTATTTTTATTGCCCCCTCTTGGAGCAGCGCTACAGAATGTGTGGGCGCTATATCATTAAATGGATCACACCGGGCTGATTTTACACGTGATATGGCATGCGATATCCTTTGAGACCCCATACTGTCACTGATGTGTGCACATGCTGGCTGAGGGTGCAGGGAGTTATGGCTGTATAATAAGTCATACGTGTAGCTGGTCTGGGTGCCGCACTATCTATTTCCTTAAGATTCCCAAAGTGCACAGAAGGAAAATAAATGAAGCCCTTTGAGTTGTGAAACTGTCTGATGACATCATAACACGATACCTCTGATTTCCTGCCTATTGTGCAACCGCTGACAGTAATCCTGTTTAACCCTAGCTGCATTACGGAGAGGGGTATCCTGGACATACCCCCTCTAATATACAGGATCTAACTCCTTCCACCCTTTATATACTGGACATACCCCCCCTATAATATACAGGATATAACTCCTCCCACCCTTTATATACTGGACATATCCCCCCTATAATATACAGGATATAACTCCTCCCACCCTTTATATACTGGACATACCCCCCTATAATATACAGGATATAACTCCTCCCACCCTTTATATCCTGGACATACCCCCCCTATAATATACAGGATAGAACGCCTCCCACCCTTTATATACTGGACATACCCCCCCTATAATATACAGGATATAATGCCTCCCACCCTTTATATACTGGACATACCACTCCTCTAATATACAGGATATAACTCCTCCTACCCTTCATATACTAAACATAACCCCCTATAATATACAGGATATAACTCCTTTCACCCTTTATATACTGGACATACCACTCCTCTAATATACGGGACTTATCGCCTCCCGCCCTTTAATGCAGGATATAGAAACACAGAATCTGCCGGCAGATCAGACCCGTTCGCCCGTCTAGTCGCCCGTTTCTCCTGCTGTAAAGACGTTAATCAGTCGTTGGTCTTGTCTGAAATTCAGGAGCCGTATGTCTATCCCATGTATGTTTAATTACCCCCCCACTGTATTACCCTCTACCACTTAGCTCCTCCTGCCCCATTATACACAAGCTATGGCTCCTCCCACCCATTATACCATTTATGCTATAGCTCCTCCCACTACATTATATATACAGGACATAACCCCCGCACTGCAGGGAACCCCCAGGTATATTATTATTATTATATAACCCCCAGGTATATTATTATTATATAACCCCCAGGTATATTATTATTATATAGCTCCCAGGTATATTATTATTATTATGTAACCCCCAGGTATATTATTATTATGTAACCCCCAGGTATATTATTATTATATAACCCCCAGGTATATTATTATTATATAACCCCCAGGTATATTATTATTATATAGCTCCCAGGTATATTATTATTATATAACCCCCAGGTATATTATTATTATATAACCCCCAGGTATATTATTATTATATAACCCCCAGGTATATTATTATTATATAACCCCCAGGTATATTATTATTATATAACCCCCAGGTATATTATTATTATATAACCCCCAGGTATATTATTATTATATAACCCCCAGGTATATTATTATTATTATATAACCCCCAGGTATATTATTATTATATAACCCCCAGGTATATTATTATTATATAACCCCCAGGTATATTATTATTATATAACCCCCAGGTATATTATTATTATATAACCCCCAGGTATATTACTGCTGGTAAAGTGTAACGGAGAAGACAAACATTTGTAGAGGGAAGTCATTTAGAGTCAGCGAGGTGTGGGAGGGATGTGTATATACATTATAATAATATACATTATTCATTAATCCCCCCACCCCCCTGTGTGCTAGAATGCTAGCTCTGCTGCACCCTGATTCACAAAGAGCCTGGAGCTCTCCTTAGAACCATTCCAAGGTTTCCATAGCAACTGCTCCAAAACGTATACACTTGGTCCAACTTTGGTTCCCGCTATGGGATGTAGAATGTAAGCTCTGCTGGCCATCCGCTGCAGCTGTAAGAATGACACCGTACAGTATTACTGTCCATTCGAGCGTAAGCTCTGTGGGCAAGGATTCCTACGTCTCATTAACTGAATCAGACTGTAAGCTCTTAGGGTAGCTTTATTTCTCCATGTACTATTTTAGTGTTATTTATAGTGTTTTAGGGTCTTAACTTCCCATGGTTCCCGGCTCTGCACATCTGTTAGAGCGTAAGCTCCACAGGACAGGAATTAAATCGTGGCGATGCCTCTTCCACTCTGTTATTGCAATACAGACAGAGACCGGTTACGCGGGGATACGTCTTACCGGCAGAGAGGCAAAAGTACCGGCAGTGGATAGGGAAGTCTGCTGGTGCTGTGTACAGCAGTCTGGCACACAAGAGGTTAAAATGGAAGGTATCGGTGAATAGAAAGTCTCAGAAAAATCGCAAAATAGAGAAAATTTGCAATAATAGCAGTTTCGGGGAATGTAAAGCAGATCTGCCTCCTTCCCACGCCGTGCATCCAACAATTTACCCGTTAACCCTACGTAACCCACCACGGGAGCAGCCACGTAAACGTCCTGTTCTCGGGATTGACTTCTAAAGCGCAATCATATTGCGCGGCGCTGTACAATGGCTAAACAGGACTCACAATCCAGAAAGACCTGCAGGATTATTCCTCCCCGTTGATTTACCGTTACTGTTTGGAGGAGGGGAAGGATTAAGCAAATACATCTTGCTTTGTGTCCTTTTATTTTTCTTTTCTTTCATTGAAAGTGTAAATCACATAAAACCACAAACATGTTAGATGCTTTCTCCAGTTTCCATAGCAACAACCTATCAGTGTTTGCTTTTGTGTCACATGACAATTAAAAAAGCCCTACAAAAAAAAACATGAAGGAAGAAAAATTTCTCAGCATGAAAGAATTATTCTGGGAAGGGTTTGGGTGTTTGAGAGTAATAGGGACACTATTTTAATGCTGTATTCCCTCACTGAATTAGCGTTACCACTCCCTGCTGAAAGGCTGTTCCACTTATCTACCACCCTATTCGTAAAGGAAGCAAATCAGATAAAACACATAATTATTCTTCCAAATGCCTGCTTAAAAATGCAGAGCTCTGTGGGGGAAAGCAGGACTGCTTCCCTTTCCTCCCAGAAATAATATAACATTATTTAACCCCTTAGACCCCGCAATGTATTATTAAGTGTATTTGTGATGTCATCTGAGCAGCACCGGCCACAAAAGGCAGCGTCTTTCCAACGCAAACGAAGCCTCATGAGTCCCAGAAGATCGACTCGCAAACACTTAGCGGAGGGCTGTATACAAAGTGAGTGTAAACGCCGTCTCCTTGGCGTTAAGCCTTTCCCCGAGAGGCTCAGCCTGGAACACGTTCTAAACACGTCTGCTTGCGTGTATCCAAACATATAAAGCAGATTTACTTACACAGAGCCACATACCTTCACACGGCGCCGTGTACAGAAACCCCGCCACCATTAAACACCAGCGCACACGCTAACACCGCCGACAAACACGCTGCTGCCGTCTATACAATCGCAGTACTTTGCCTTCCACGTCTGGAGGCATAACAAGGGGTATTAACCCCTCGTTTACCAAAAGCCCACTGATCCCAAAGTAAGATTTCTGTCTAGCCTCATAAATAGGGGTATTAACCCCTCGTTTAGCCAAAAGCCTTCTGATCCCAAAGTAAGATTTCTGTCTAGCCACATATACAGGGGTATTAACCCCTCGTTTACTGAAGTCCCCCTCGTCCCTAAATACGTTTAAAAGAACATAGAGGAAACTGACAGCAAGTTAATACTCGGGATCAGGGTTCCCTACCACTCACTGCATTGCACTTGCCTGTGTATTAGAGTGTAAGCTCTATGGACCACTATTCCTTTTCTCTCCACGCAAAATATACGCATGACAAAAATTTGCTCTGGATTACATCTCTGTTTATATTAGAGTGTAAGCTCTGCAGGTTAGTTTACATCGCGGTAGCCATGCCGATGGTGCATCTCCAGACATGTTTGATTTTATCTGTAATAATACATGGGTTCCACCAGACAGACAGACGGACGGACCCTGCATGGGCTTTAATTGAAATCTCCGGGGGCACAAAACACCCAGCCTGCCCCCCCAGGCTCTTTCAGGACTTTTCTGTACGTTTGTTTGACTTTGAGCCGCAAAGACATTAGAAACATAGAATTTGATGGCAGATAAGGAAATTCCCTCTTTGTATTCGCCTCGACCACTTCTCCTGGGAGGCGGTTCAAGTCATCTACCACCCTCTCAGTAAAGTATTCCTGCTCCGCGATCAGATCCCCCGCACCTGCTGCCAAAACTCAGCCGCAAACTCAAGCTGCCCCGCTTGGGTCTTTACGAGCAGACGGTGACGTCCGAGCGCGATCTCCGTTACCCTGCCACCTGCTGCCACCTGTCCGGACAGGAATATAACCCCGCTTGGCGGCTCCCAATTTACAGCACAAGCAAGGCTGATCAAGACTACAACTCCCACTAAGCTCAGCCAGAGCATACTGACAGCCGTCCGGGTGAGCTGTAGAATAGAACAGCTGAACCGACATCAGTCCCGGACAAAATACGTCAACTCCACAGATACATAAGCCTCAGTGAACGAGGGCTGGCTGAGCGTGATGGGAGCTGAGGTCCGGTTCCCGGCTGCCTACCCCACGGAGGAGTCACTGACCTCACAGATTTCAGGAGCCGGTGCTTCTTGATGTCCTCTTCGCTGAAGGAGAAATGCATGTTGGGTGTCCTCGGGACCCGCAGGGCGCCCCGGCTTCTGGATGGCATAAGGTGGCTTGGCTCCGTGGTCCACCCCCTCCCCCAGGATGGGTGTTTAAAGCCCAAAAAGTAGGAGAGAGAGAGAGAGAGAGAGAGCGCGCGTGGCGTCTCCTGCGCAGACAGCCTGAACTGGCACAGTCCTACAAGTCCTGAGCATTCATCACACACACCCTCCCGGCAGCCGGGCCACAAGACCTGGAGATGGATTACCGCGGCAGGGCGGCGGTTCCATTACATAAGAGCTTGCAGGAGACTTGTTAACCCCCTTGGCTATGGGGAACGGAGGCTGGCTTCGAGTTCTTTTTACCCCACAGGGAAATCATTGTGAAAGGCTTCTCTTGCTATTTCCTTTCTAACACACAGACCAAAGTCAGAGCAAACAACAGAAACATAGGTTAACCTCTACCACTTCTGCTGGGAGGCTGTTCCTCTTCCCTACCACCCGTTACGGAAAAAACTTAACAGAAAATACAGGAAAAGTGACGGTTGCTTAGCCAGGGCATAAGGGTCATGGGAGTTGCAGCAAAACAGCTCCCTGTGGGTTACCCCAATAATAAAGCAGCGACATTTTCTGTATTATTGACACGTTCCGGCCGTCGCCCGTATCCCAATGCGAGGAGAGATGCACGGGACGAAACTTTATCTCAAAGGAGGAGAAACGTCACAAAAAGAGCTCACGGCCTAAAACCAGACGGTCAGAGGCTTAGGGGTAATGTAAGGAAGTTTTACTTTACTGAGAAGGTGGTGGATAAGTGGATCAACCTCCCAGCAGAAGTGGTAGAGGTAAATACAGTAGGGGCATTTAAACACGCATACAGCTCCTGTAAGTCGAATTGGTCTTATCCGCTGGCCCATTCTGTTTCTATCCACCCTCAAATGTGGTAAAATGCATGTTTATTCCAAAAATCATTGGCCGTGGCTTCTAAAACCGGATCATTGGCACCCAAATGTCTGGAGGTTTTCCTCCCCACATCCCGCGAACACGGGATCCTGAACTCCGCGCACGCTCGTCCGACCGCCGGGCTTTCTGCGCTTCGTTCTTTTCATGGCGCCGTTCATCAAAATATAGCAGATGCCAAAAGCGTGCGTGTGCTGTGTATATAACCGCGCTATATACAACCCAGGGTGTGTACAGTACATGCGCAGCCACAGAATGTCTAAATACAGCCACGGGCACCACGGGCCGCGCCACATCTATGCAACGATCTACTAAACGGGACTAACGTACCTGTCAGTACCACGGACAGGGGCACAGAACCACACGCCTGCACTGTGACCCGGGCCATAGGGGCAATTAATAATGAATACAAACTAGGACAATAAATATATATACATACAGACAGACATACATATACATACATACATACATACATATACATACACATATACATACAGACATATATATATATATATATATATATATATATATACTGTAGTTTGGGGTAGCCGTATTAGTCCAGTGTATACGAATGCAAAAAAACAGAATGTTGCAGAATCTTGTAATACCTTTTTTATTGGACTAACAGTATTTAAAATAATAGACGAGCTTTCGGGAGTCCTCCCTTTGTCAAGTCAAAAGCATTTCTGACCAAGCAAGTGAAAAACACAGTTTAAAACAGTTTAAAACTGACCAGTACATGTTCTGATACAGGGTTATGTATCAGAACATGTACTGGTCAGTTTTAAACTGTTTTAAACTGTGTTTTTCACTTGCTTGGTCAGAAATGCTTTTGACTTGACAAAGGGAGGACTCCCGAAAGCTCGTCTATTATTTTAAATACTGTTAGTCCAATAAAAAAGGTATTACAAGATTCTGCAACATTCTGTTTTTTTGCATTCGTATATATATATACACACACACGCATACATATATACATATATATTATACATACACATACACATAGAATGTGCCACAGATCGGCCCCATTCCCCCGTCTAGTCGCCCGTTTCTCCTGCTGTAGAGACTCAGGCCTTAATCAGTCGTCGGTCTCGTATTAAATACAGGAGCTGTATGTCTGTCCCATGCATGTTTAAATTCCCTCATGGTTTTAACTTTTACCACATCTGCTGGGAAGCTATTCCACTTATGCACCACCCTCTCAGCCAGAGGAAGTTTTACTCATTCAGTTGCTAGAGTGAAGACATACAATACGCCGTTACATACAAAGGGGCAAATGATCCAAAAACTTTTACAAGATTACATCAAACATCTACTTTTATTCACACTGTATGTTTATTTACCGCCTGGAAAGCCACTATCTTTACAAAGCCTATGTAGGAAGGCCGATACAATCTACACGTAATGAAAATACAATGGCTGAGGGTGATGAGAGTTCCAGCCCAGCCACAATTCCGGACCCTCGTGCGTTTCACCTGCTGTACTCGGTGGTCTCTCTGAAGCTGGCTGTCTAAGCACAGGTGACCCAAACACCCATCCCGCAATCACATCTGGAGTTACCACAGCGCATGTTCACAGCACCTACACAATGGAGTGCTAGCTCACTGGCTCAGGGTCTACTCCCAATCTATAACTCTGGATTCCGCAATCCGGCTTTTACAATGAGCCAGGCGAGGGGGTTCGGCTTCTGCACTTTGACTCCTCCCAGCACAGAGTTGTCCACACAGGGCATGGGGAAGGGGGAGTGCATCTGTCTATGGAAAAGGAGGGCAAGATAAAACAAAGCAGGCGAAAGGGATGGAAATGAAGCAAAGGAGCACCAGCCAAGCAGTTAACTGATATCTGACCTACAATCAGCGCACAGCTCAAGTTTCCCATCTGCTACATTTAGTAACACAATGAAACAAAAACATACGAGGCACTAAAGTGCAACTTTGTGGCGATGGAGAAGTCGCTCCCCATCCTCCATGACAAATTTAGGTGAATTCACTTATCTCTAAATACAGAACAAAACAGGCTGTGCAGCACTGCCACCTAGTGGACACTACAGGGAAGTGCTGATGTCCCCAACGTTTAAAAACAATCCAAAAATGTCATGTATGGGATCCTTCTGCCTACTGAAACCCTAACCTCTCGAAAACCTCTACTATATCTACTCTCAACACCAGAAGCCGAGGCCTCTACGCCTCCCTGCCCATTGCTTACGCCACCATCCACAGGCTTGGTTAAGGGAGTTCACTGTGGAAACCCCAAAATACGGCAGAATGCATCATGAACAGAGGGAAGATTTAATTGCATGCGTGGGGTACGTAACATGTATGGGGTATTTCTATGTTACCCTCTGCTTTCAACCTAGAAGACATATGACTATCCCATGCCTGTTTAAATCCCCTTGCTGTATAAACCATTCTACCACTTCTGCTGGGAGGCTTTTCCTCTAATCTACCACCCTCTCGGTGATTCGAACCTTTCTTACATTTCAGTATGGGAATACAAATCATATCTTTGGGATATCCAGCCTGTCCAATTCACTAAGACGTATTGAAGTTATTTTTTTGTTAATGTTTTTAAAGGCACCGTCCAGTCCTCAGAAGCACTTTAATGTTAATAATTACAAGGAGGCATGAGACTGGATCAACCGAGAAATCAGAGACAGGGACGAGCTGTGGGGCAGGTTATTAAGATGCTGGCCGTTCTCGTTCCTCCTCATACGTATTACTTGTTAATAATTAATATATATATATATACACACAAGCACATTTATACATATTATATATATATATATATATATACACAAACACTATGGAACACTATATTGTTTTAAATATATATTTTTTTACATTTAGATTATTATTTTGTATATTAAGAGAAAGCGTGCAGGTTAATGTTTTGTTAGGCTGTCTGGAGCTGTCTTGCCGATACACTCCAGGGTCCCAGGGAGCCCCTAAAGACATATGAAAGATCTTTGTAAGCACTGCCTTCCTCCTCCCTGGCACTGTGGCAGGAAAGCACTCCCGTAGAAGTCAATGAGCGCACGTTCCTTGCATCTGCCCGGGGGACCCCCGACCCCCACGCTCGCCCGCCCAGCCAGCAGCGGAGCTGACTGATGGCGAGTCTATCCCTGCAGGAATGGGGTAAATGCATATGGGGGCATCCTGCAGAACCCCCTCATTTAAAGGGACCTCCGAGCTCTCATATGCATTAAAGCGCATTTGACGGCCGGCGCGTCCCTTTAATAAAAGCATTGTGTTTTATAACATTGTTTGTTCCTCGGTGGTGAATCCGTTCCTGGAGCGCTTCCAGTACCGTCTTTGACATTTTGGAATGAAATCACATTTAACCCCTTACTTCCCTGTAACGAGTCACACAGTAAAATGGGATATATATAAATAAATAAACATTCTATAAAGAGCCTGCATTCACTGCTAACCCCGAATACCGCGCAAGACAATCGCTTGCGCAATGTAGTAAGTTGGCAGCGGCCGCTGGCACTTTGGGCATGGAGATGCGTGTGAGAGGTGAGTGAAGCAATATTTATATATGTTCCAAAACCGGCTGTCCTGCGGCGGATGCCGGGAACAGTCTGCAAGATTTGGGGAAAAGGTTCCTTCTCGGCCAGGTGGCTTTATATAGAGGTCTATTCATTAAAGCGGGGGTGTCTGCAGATGAGCAGAGCGTTTCCCCGTTCCCTGACACCGCCGCGCGTTACAAGTGAGCTTCTCCTGCAAGAAGGCCTGAGCTGGCTGGCCCTGTATAATGTATGGGTAACCCCTTCATGCCCAAAAAGCTTTTTTTTCTGCCAGCTGTACCATACGATCGATCAAACATGATTTACATTTTTTTTTAATTTATTTTACAATTTCTAAATTATTTATTGGCACATAAATATAAAAATAAATACTGGGACAAAAATACACCACAATCTATATTCAGGGGGAGCAGTGAAACATAACTATGGGACTTTGTATGAGACGATGTCACGGTGACATCACCGAACCCCCTAAAAATATTTATTGAAAGGGAGAAGACTGCAAACAGAGAGAAGAGCCATCCCAACCGAGCCACCATAATGCAGAAGAGATCATGGACAGGGTGCGCTGGGCCGCGCTGAATATATAGATGCGGTCATCTGAACCTACCTTACCCGTCAGCTTTTAGTAAGAGCAAGAAGGCAGAAACAGGCTTGGGTTGACTTACCTACAAGACAAAAACACAAAGAAGGGTTTACTTCATGTTCCAAACATTTCTATTATTTATTATAACCACATGAGCCTATGTAGTCATTAAAACCCCATACACAGCACCATCTCAGGTGAGAGCTGCTCTTCCAATATCATGAGGGGTAGTGTCTGAATGATGAGCACTAACGTTTACTAAGTGGTTAATAATAATAAATAATAATAATAATAATAATAAAAATGAATGATTTTTATTTAAAGACTACAAGCAGAAACCTGTTAGTTCCCAGCAGTGAGCTTATCTGTGAGGATGGTGCCCTCTGCTGGCGATGGGCTGCAACTACACTAAAATAAACAAATTTTATACTGCAATGCAAAATAATTCTCATCATTATGTTATATATTAGAATATATATATATATAATTAGATATTTTATCCACTATTATTTCACTTACTACTAGCTGAGCGGATCATCAAAACTATTGTATAACGGCTTTCGTAAGGACAGAAAAATAACAAAAATAATAATACAAAAAACAACAGGTTTTTGAGCTATGTCTGTTTTTCAGCAACGTTAGTATCACTCGCATCAGATAAGATTCCCACGGGCGATTGCTCGAACGCTAACAGGAAGTTTCACGGCACTGGCTGTGACATCATTAAACGATTCCATATTCAATCTTGTGTTATAATATCAGTAGAAATCGCTTTAATTATTAGTTACAAGATACACGAGCCCCTGGACTCAGAGAGTGACAATCCGTCTACTACGCGAGGAATAGTGTAACTTTACTGTGATGTCACACTCACCTCATGGCCGTTACTACCTGAACTGCGGGCACGTTATGATGTCACTAGATTCCACCACAAAAGTGGTCGCAAAAGCAAAAAAATACCTTTTCATTACTTTTGAACGTTTTTTTAAATGTTTCCCAGACACTAAACATCGCAGGCAGGTTTCTCCTAGTTTATGCCAATCCCATACATGATTAAATTGCCTCACTGTATTGACTTTTATCACATCTGCTGGGAGGCTGTTCCACTTATCCACCATCTTTTTAGTAAAGTACAGGCTTCCTTACAGGGCTATCTCTCGGTTCTCCATATAACAGATCTGAGGATTGATTTCTCCTTGCATAACTCCTTGACACATGACTAATGCTTCCTCCAAAAAAAGCCTGGAGGACTGCAAGTCCCATCATGCCCCACACATAGTTCTCGGATATCACTGCTAATAACAGGCAGAGGTGATTCTGTTAAACATACGGCCATTCAGAGTTCCCAGCGTCATAGATGTCCCACGAAAACTAAAACTATGACACATGCATAGCTACCAACAGTCCTGAGCTTGAGGAGACTGTGCCAGGAACTAAGGTTTTGTAGCCCTTTTCATTAAGGTTGTCTGCATGTACAGTTCCCTGCGCTGCCAATGTTTATGCAGTAAAAAGAGCAAGGTATTGAGCGACATCTCAAAACAATACCTCCCAACCTCCTGTTTTCTACAGGACAGTCCCGATTTTCTGCGGCGTTGTCCCTGGATGTCATGGGCCAGTTGGCGAGGTCCTCTGACCTGCTCTGATCAGCCCAGGGAGCTGTGAATTTGACGGAGGTCTCACAGGGTGGCGCTTCAGATAAGGCATGCAGGAAGATGCCCCCCATGACTCTGCCACCAGCCCCACAAATCCTGCCTCCAGCTCCATACCCAACAAGAATGCCCCAGTTTGGGCACCTGAGACGATGGAGGGTATCGGACACCGCCCCATTACTGTCCAACGCTTAGATGTGGCGAGATATGAAGATCAGGAGCACTAGGAGCCCATGCTGGTTAACCCCCGCGCTCCTGGTGTTGGAGCTGTCCGCTCATCGTCGCGTCTTCTCGCGCTCGTTGCTAAGAAGGTGGCAAATGATTTTGAGCCCAACAGGGCAAGAAGCTGACCCTGGAAAGAGATGCGTTAACGCACGATATTATATACCCCTCCGTTATTAGCGATGGATACGTTGGGGGAGTCCGTCTCCAGGCCGTATGGATGCATGCTGCTAATGCCCCAACGGTCCGTCCTTCACCCCATTCTTTTACTGTAGTTATCAGGGATCAGGAGCAATTTCTTAATCTTTTGCGGATGGCACCAAACTATGTGACACAATAAAATCTAAACGTTAGGCCATCCTGAAGATGTTAATAGGAGACCGGGCAGTAAAGCCGCAGATGCATTTCAACATAAAAAATGTAAAATGATGCATTTGGGGAAGAAACTCAAGCATGTCTCCGACTCTAAACGGCTTATTGGGGAAATCTACTACGGAGAAGGATCAGGGAAGACTCGTCAATGATAGACCTCGAGCATTTCTGCGAGGAAATTAAAAAGAGATATATAATGAAATTAAATGTATATATATATATTTATTATCATAATATCACCTTAATGTGTGGCTTCTGCCCGGGTTACAATCTCTACCCAACATTCAGTTCCAGAGCAAATTGGTCTTTACTTTAATGTCAGGATCGATATTAACTTTAAACAGCCATTAAAAATACTTTTATTAAATATCACATCTGAATAACAACACAAATATATATATATATATACACAAGAGAAATGATCACGTCGACTCATTATATATATATATATAATATAATATAATTTGCACAACAATCAAGATAAACAAATTAAATTTATGCAACAAATTTGGGTTGAAATTATGCCTTTCATATATTATATATATATTATTATATATTATATATTTATATTATTGAATATTTGGTGTGAATGCAGAGATCAGGAGGGTTATTTGCCGATAAATGTATATGTATATGTATACATTACTTGTAACGTATCACGCGGGTTCGCGGGCTGGCAGCTTTTCTTTGCTATATATTTAAAGTTAATCATCTTTTTACTCGTCTGTTAGGCAGACCTTTCTACTAGTCACGTACTCATAGAAAATACCAGCCACCCCCACAAACATATCACCTGGCATTACAATAAATAACAATACAATGGAAAAGGGGGGGGGGGGAAATATTTCACAGCCGGGGGAGGGGGGGGATAATCATTTTTGCCCGAAGAGCTTGCAATCTGCTCAGAATTCCGGCATTAGACGCAGTATTACGCGTCGTGTGTTAGATGTGGGGGTTCGGCAGCGTGTATAGAAATAAACGCTGAGTGGGTGTATAGATAAGTAAGCACTTACAGCCATGTAACATGTGTACAGGTAATTTCCTGGGCTGCGCAGGCATGAAATTGTTCATATAATGCGAGCTCTCTGCGTAGCGCAGGCACGGATACGCACGGATACGCAGCTGGATGTGTCGTGGGAGCGCAGAAGGTGGCATCCTCATGATCTTGGTAAATAGTCCCATAATTCTGGGGTTTTAAGCACATTGTATCCAGACCCCCCGTGTTATACAGAGCGAGATATACATATCATATATATTTATAATTATACGGGAACGCTCACCACACTTTATTACTAGTAGCAGATTAACGGTTTAAAGCTGCACATCAGCCATTTCTATGAGTTCTCGCTCTTTTATCCGAGTCCAATCTACTAGACAAACCCCCGACTCCTTATCATACTGCCTGTGGCGAACAATAGAGTGGCTCAGTCCTAATCACCCAGCCAGACACTAATTCTGACTCTGACTAAAGTCTATGGAGGGTTAGACTTCATTAGCATCGCCATAAAGCATCAGCTCAGTGCGGTGTCTGAGGAGGGAAAGTCACCCAAAATACCACATGACCGACAGCAATGGCCGCCTCCAGGTCTGCAGATAAAAGGGAGTTTATTGGAGCAAAATGAGATAAAACCAGGTTTCTGTCACCGACCGACATTACTGTATACAGCGCTGGGGGTTATATTACCGTATGCATTGTTGGGGGTTATATTACTGGATACAGCGTGGGGGAGGGGTATACTATTGAGACTAGCACTTTGGGCTCCCATATAGTATCCATGTTCCCTTAGACGTTCGATGGTACAGTAACTTTATCCCAAACAGTCTCCACGGCCCCCGGTATATTACAGCAAATGAAAGAGGCATCCGAGAGCCTAACAGTAAACATACAGAGTAGCTGCCAACAGTCCTGAATTTGCTGACATCTGAGTTTACGTCTGCAGCTCACAGCTTCATTGAGATTGGGAGAGCATGCAGAACATGCGCCACAGGACGCGCGGTCGTAACGCACAGTAAATAGAGGGACTGCACACCATTTAGATGACTGCCGCCTCCAATCAACGCCAAAAACGGAAATAACGCTTCATACGCAGAAAAACGCCTCATACACTTAGCTTTCCTTATGGAATAGCCGGCTGTGGAAATACAAAATCTGAGGCCTGCAGAGCTTACACTTTAATATAACGAACGCTACCAAATCATACAAAGAAAGAGGAGAGGATTATTATTATACGGACTGATTTATATAGCACCCTCATATTCTGCAGCGATGTACAACGGATACAAATCTTCACGGGACGCTGAGGCGAAAAGCAAATATAACACGGGGGGGGGGATGTAAATGTTAGCCGTGCTGTCCTAAAGAGCTTACAATCTAATATAAGACGGTGGGAGGAGTTACGGTGAGACATCGAATACACGAGGAGGAGACGACGCGCGATCCTCACCAGAATTGGAGGCTCCGGTGTTTGCGGAATTCGCGGATGCTTCTGTTCATCTGCAGTTTCTTCAGGTAGCTCGGGGAATAGGATGGAAAAAACACAGGAGACTGCGGAGACCTGTCCAGAATCTTCGGCCGCGCCGCCGCGACGTCCGACGGCAGGAACGCGTCTTCCTCCAGAGACTTCATTTTGGACGCTAGTTTCAGAACGGCAGACATCCCACCCGTGTTTTCTCCAGGGACGTCCGATTCGCCCATCTCAGGGTTAAAAACGAAAAAGGCCACCGATATGCCAGAAATTCAAAAAGATGTATATTTAAAAATATATATCCTGATTATTTTGGGGGGAAAAAAGAGGAATATTGGCTTTGCAATAATATAAAAGAAAAAAGCGGCGTGGAGAAATAATTAAATGGCTGATGAATCGGTAGGTCCCGGTAAAAGTAAAATATCCGATCCAGACCGAGGGATGCCGGCGCCGGCCGCACCGATTCCAGAATTCATCAGAAGCAACGAACGCCAAAAAAAAGAGCGCAAGAGAAAATAAATGATAAGAAAAAGTTACTAGAAAATGCAGACCCTTACGATACACTTTGTTCCGAACTTTGTTTTCTTGGGTTGAGTTCTTCTGCGCGTGGATCAGGACCAGAAGACGTATAATTAAGCCATCTCAGCAGACAATAATCTTCTCCCTTTGATTCCACGCTCGCGTTCCACGTCCTCTCAGCCACTTCCCAGGTGGTGCGCTCTCGCTGCGAGACTCAACAGGTGAGCTCTGAAAGCACAACTCCGCTTAAAGTCCTTCCCTTCGCTCTCCGGCACCTGAGAAAAAGCAGCGGAACGCGGAAACGGGAAGGTTCTGCGTCTCAGCTCGGCTGCCTCGTGTGAGAAAGCACTCGGATTCCCACTCTGTCTGACCGCGCTGCTTCCTTCTGTGATAAAGCAGAAGAGGAGAGAGCAAGAGAGAGAAGGAGAGAGGGAGGGGAGTTCAGCCGGAGTGAGAGAAAGGGGAAGGAGAAGGAAGAAAAAAGTACGCTTAAGAGGAGGAAAAGAGGAGAGAGGCTACGGCAAGGCGTGTCTTGGAGAGAGGAAGAAAGTAATGTTGTGGTGCGAGTGGTAGGTCTGGGGTACAGAAACGAGGGAGAGGGTGCCGGGGAAGCCTCTTGACAGCAGGAAGGGTAGGTGGTGGGAGAGCTTAAGCCTTCAAGAATCAGCTTTTTTAAGAAGGTGAAGAGGGGGAAATGTCTGTAGGTTGGATTTCCTCCAAGCTAATCGGATAATTTAATCAGATGAAGGGGCCGGCGGTGCGTCGCGGGGTCCACGCGGTGAAGCTGAAGCACGCCAACTGAGGTCCAGGATAGTAGACCGGCCTGAGGTCGAGGAGGCTGAGGACTTGCTTGCCGGCTGCTGACCGATCTTCTGATACAAAGTACCCCCGAGAAATGATTGAAAGGACATGGGTGGGGTGCAGCTAGACCAGATCAGCTCGGGATCGAGTATCTGTGAAGGAACCCACGTGAGACAGATTCCTGGAGATCCGGCTGACTGCCGGAATTCTGAACCTTCTTGCCGCCCTCATGGGTTTATGAACGGGCTGAGAGCACGGAGAGGACAGGTTCTCAAACCCCAACCGCCGGTGCAGGCAGCGAAAAGGGGAAACACTCATCATGTAATTGAAAGCAGAACGTGAAGAATTAGCAAGAAGACAGCCCTCCCCCCTCTCCATGCTCACATGCTCAGCCAAAATGTTTTACCAACAGCGAGCCGGCCACATCCGACTGTCCAGGGGAGGAAAACCGCGTTTAGACGGCAGACCTCCCATATCACAAAGCTATCAGCCAGCTATTAGAGTGTAAGCTCTGCAGGATAATGTCCTCCTATTCTCTGGGCCTTCTTTCCTCTGTATTGCATTATTTTAGATCCCCCCCTCCTGCAGTTCCTCTACGCAATAGAGTGTAAGCTCCACTGGCCAGACTTATTAACAGATTCCGCTTACTTTGGGAACGTATCTGTGTCCTTTAACGGGGGTTATATAGAAAAATAAAACAATTCTGCTGCAAACTCCGCAAAATCTAAAGTCTGGAGTAACCTCCAACCACGGCTTTCTAATATGAAAACTGTACTGCCCCTTTAAAGAGCAGAGTTACTGGTTACCATGGCAACGGCTCTTTCACCGGGTTTTCGATTGCTGTTTTTCACCGGTTCAAAGTATCGCTGTTTCTTTAATCCCCCGTGAAGGACGGCACCGCGCTTCATTCACGCGGCCGCTCGTGGTTTTCCTCCGCATGTAAATTAGCGCCTACCCTCCGAAAAGAGGAAACGTCTAAGACGGAAGATTCCCTCCTTCCACCCGTCGTTACCGTACTGATCGGGGGTTAAACCCGCGCAAAGAAAAACATACCAACTTATCCCGTGCATGTTTAGAGCCCCGCACAGTATTAGCCTCTGCTACTTCTGCTGGGAGGCTGTTCCACTTACCTACCACCCTCTCAGGCGGTCAGTAAAACTTCCTTCCATTACATCTATGGCCTCTTGTTCTAACAATAATTAATTAGATCATTATACTGCCCCCACGGTGGGCACTTTCCAGCACACTCTCTTACGCAGCTGGAAGACAACGTGATTAGGAACCTCAGGGGCGTGGCTTATAGAGCTCCACCTACCGCAGGGACAAGCAGCTTCTAGGCTCAGTTTTCTATTGGCTGGGGCGAGCCAATCATAACTCTTGAGAAGAGGCCAGACCCAGGAAGTAGATGTCTTTCCATTTCCTCCTCAACGCCGCTTTGTTGTGTGTTCACTTAAACGTCAGGATCCGGATCCAGCGGAGGCGGCTGCCGAGCCACCTGTCAAGTTTTCACATAACAAGGATCCACCCTATTGGGCAATCAGGCGCCCTGTAGCACCGGCCTGTTAACCCTACGGAGGGCTGTGCCGAGTCAGTAGTTTCTATAGTGCTGCTAAAAAGCGGAGGGCTGGGAAGGATAGCGGCTCGACTTTCTCGCTCCATTCTCCCCCAGCTCTCCCTTTTCCTCTCCTCCTCTGTCTATGGATGATCTTCCGTGCTATGATCTTGATTTTTGCGTTATTATTAAAACCAGTCGCTCGCACACTGCCGGTGGCGTCATAAATCTCCGGCATTAATGTGGGAAAAGCCGAAAAAAACATATTCTGGGAAAAAAATATGGATTCATTTTGGGACAAATTACGATCAATGAGACATTTTTCTTTTTCTCAAAATACCATCACGAACATTTCAAAACTCCAGAGCCCTGGAAACGAGCCGTAATCAAATCCACATGCGCGGATTTTGTTCTTAACTATGGAAAAGGGTTTCAGCAGAGGTGGTAATAACACCGCCGATACATAGAGAAGAATAATAGGTAAAATTAAAGAGATACTCTTATTAAACCAACACTCCCGCTAAACCGACCTACACATTGTGCTGATGCAAACACCCCAAACCTTGGTCTCAGGTGTCCCCTAGGCCTTAGATTCAGGAGCCGATGCTAGCATACTTCACTGAGAATGTGGTGAATACGTGGAACAGACTCCCAGCAGAAGCGGTAGAGGTTAATACAGTGAGGGGATAGGGATACGGCTCCTGAATCTAAGGAACGCGTCTCCCGCCAGAGTCTTCTGATTAAGGTCCGAATCTTTCCTGCCTCCTAGGACGGGTCCAACAGATAACACAAGACATTCCCGGTACGGCCCGACGTTACAAAGGAGGTCAAGGTACAAATAGGGTGTGAGCTTCTAGGGCAGGACGGACAGACATTCATTACCCGAACAGTAATCCGCTGGGGGGGGGGGTTAGTTTGGATTTTTGGGTAATGTTTATAGGATCATTTCTGCGGCTGTAAACTTCCTGGGATAAAAGTTGGGTTGCTGGGACTGTCCACACAAACACAGAACTGTTAGCATTGACCGCTATGGAACCAAAGATCCTGTTTATCCAATCTTCGTAATGGGTGGCTGTAAAGAGAAAGTGACAATAATTTCACCCCTGCCCCCCCCATGGAGAGTACACACACTCCAGGGTGGGGGGGTAGGAAGGCGCTGCTTCTAATGATCTCCCACCCTGCTGTTCCTAACACAAGGGCTTAGGGGGCAATTAACGTACATGTAGCTGGCGGGGGCTCATCCAGATGGAGGTCGTCAGGGGCAATTACGAAAAAGAATTATCACTGTCCACTGTCCCAGTAAGGCTGCCTTCGCATTGCTCGCACACAGCGTCTCTTCTCTTGTTCCGCCCAGAAACCCAGCGGAGTCACGTGCATGTACGTCAAGTCACATGACTCTGCTCCGTTCCTGCTTCCCCTGGGCGGGCCAAGAGAAGAGGCGCTGTGTGCGAGCAACGCAAAGGCAGCCTTGAGGGAGTGCGCAGGAAATCTGCAGTTCAGGTAACGGGGTGGGGGAGTTTGTATGTACGAGTATGCGTGATTGAGGGAATGAATGAGTATCTGTGAATGAGGGAATGAATGTTTATGAATGATGTTTGCAGGAGCGGGAGTGGAACACATACGTTGCGGGAGCGGGTGGTCAGAAATTCAGCGGGATTAAGAAAACAGTCCCGCGCAGAGCTCTGGTACACCCCGCACAGTGACTAAGAAAGGGGGCCGTCCAGGGGGAGCAATCCCATCTCAACCACTATGGAGGGACACAGGTGTCATTTGTAAGCCTGGGCTGAGCCAGACCACAATTTAACAGAAGACATGTGCAGCTCTCAGCTATAAGGGGAACACAATGAATTTTAAAAACATATAAATCACGTGATGTCATCGCTACATCACTTTCCTTCATTTTCATGAAGGGCAATTAACACTTTATTGGCCCTTCACAAGAATTCCATATTAGTGACTCACTATGAACGCTCTGAATAAAGTCACCTATATTCAAGCAGGGGCTTCAGCTGCATGATACACGCTGGGCGTTAGATACACCTTCACTATGCTGGGCGCTGGGGCAAACTAACCGGGGCAGATTAACCTGAGCCTCTGGGCGGACAATGGAACCGCCACCCAGCCAACTCGCTCTGTGATGATTTATTACATCATACAACGTTACTTTCCAAGGAAAATCATTATCCAGAACCGACATTTTTGAACAGTATGATGTCACATGCAACCCTGCTGCTGTGACATCATAGGAGATTCTGCCCACAGAACACCTTGT
Organism: Spea bombifrons; assembly: GCF_027358695.1. NCBI lineage: Eukaryota > Metazoa > Chordata > Amphibia > Anura > Pelobatidae > Spea > Spea bombifrons. The sequence goes on along the minus strand of NC_071090.1, from coordinate 104,741,411 downwards.
ATGCATGCGCAGTGACCGATTTGGGCATCCTCGGCAAGATACCGGACAGCCATATAAGATACGGGACCATATAACGTCAACTGCCAGGACTGTGCGCGGATACTCGGCGGTGTTATAGAGTGCGGCGGGCTGTGCGTGGATACTCGGCGGTGTTATAGAGCGTGGCGGGCTGTGCGCGGATACTCGGCGGTGTTATAGAGCGTGGCGGGCTGTGCGCGGATACTCGGCGGTGTTATAGAGCGTGGCGGGCTGTGGGCGGATGCTCGGCGGGGTTATAGAGCGCAGCGGGCTGTGCACGGATACTCGGCAGTGTTATAGAGCGCGGGGGACTGTGCGCGGATACTGGACGGTGTTATAGAGCGCAACGGGCTATGCGCGGATACTCGGCGGTGTTATAGAGTGCGGGGGGCTGTGCGCGAATACTGGGTGGTGTTATAGAGCGCGCCAGGCTGTGCGTGGATACTCGGCGGTGTTATAGAGCGCGGCGGGCTGTGTGCAGATACTCGGTGGTGTTATAGAGCGCAGAGGGCTGTGCATGGATACTCAGGAGTGTTATAGAGCGCGGGGGGCTGTGCGCGGATACTCGGCGGTGTTATAGAGCGCGGGGGGCTGTGTGCATGGATACTCAGCAGTGTTATAGAGCGCGGGGGGCTGTGCGCGGATACTCGGCGGTGTTATAGAGCGCAGTAGTGGGTGCGCTGGGTGTACACAGTCTGCGCAGTCAGAACATCAGCTAATGAAGCAGCAATTAGTGTAATGAAGATAGATTTACACGGCGGCCCCGCGGGAGGGCAGAGCGCAGGCCGCAGCGTATAATGATAACAAGGACCTGCACATGTGGTGTATGACGGTGCTGAGTATTAACACACAGCGCGCCGTGATATACAGCAATAATGAGTAACACAATTACTCACACATTCTATTATGTATCGTATCAGTTAATATGTTAAAGGGACAGGCAATATTATTCATGGGGGGGGCTGTTATAATACTTACTGCCCTCCCCTCGATCTCACGGGGGGGGGGAGGGAATAGCTGAGCGCACACAAATGCTTAGGGCAGATGCATGCGCGCCATCTCACCACAGGCCCTCTGGTACCCGAGATCAGCGGCCCCAGGGCTTTCCAGGGCAGGCTGCCAGGGGCTCTCCCACTTCTGGGGGTGTGGCTTTGTGAGTAGGTGGGGCTAAGTAGAGGAGGAGAAGTGGGCGTGGCTAAGCACGACTTCCCTGGCCTGGAGAAAGAGACACAGGACCCGGAGACTCCAGGTCAGACCCCAGCTACGGAGACCAGGAGCCAAACCCATCAGACATCCAGCAGGCTCGGCCGGGGCCTCCTTTAACCAAATCTCCATCCTTACAACCAACTTGGGACCCCAATCCCTTTTTTCTCCCCAATGCCCCCTTTTTCCAGGAGCTCAGAATGTTTGCTGGGTATGAGGGTGTCGGAGGGTCCTGAAGCCATAGAAGCCCCCATAATGTGTATAGAAACAGCGGGGAATCTGTAAATAATCATAATTCTTCAATGGGTCATATAAATAGCTTACATTATTATTAGTAAAGCCCCCCCCGCATTTATGATACATTTGGGTTTGGATATGGCGGGACTGTTCCCTTAAGATGCTGGTATACACAGGGCGGCAGGACTCAGTAGTCTTGTTATGTCCGATCCAGCAGGCGCGGCTCGGACGGACAGCTCTTCATTGTTAGTGTTTAGTGCATGCGGTGAAGATGTGCAGCGAGAGCCAAATTAACAGAAAAATCCTTCTTCTTGCATCTATTGTAAAATCCATCAGCACAGTAATGGTTAATATTTAAAATGTTGCTATAGAGGAGCGACACCCCAGCAACCAATCAGTGGCAGGAAACAGCCTCATTAAACTTATATCACTGTAATGTATTTTTTTCCCTGAGCCTTAAAAACATTAAATTTACCCTAAAACGCTGCGGCTGCACAGGAACGCCCCCTATGCTCGATGCAGCCAATTGCTGTGCAGGAATCGCTCTCGCACATTGGGGTCTACTCGGACCCCCTGGAAATGTTGCATGGGCGAGCGCTGGAGCTGGCTGGGAGTGACTGCCTCCCAACGGCACAGTTCTGATCAGCGAAAGCATTGGGCGAGGAAAGAGGGATTTGGATCTGAAAGAGGGACTGTCCCTCCTGAAGAGGGACACTTGGGAGGTATACAATGAGATGCCCATTAGGGAGACTCGTGAGACAAACGGGAACGCAGAATAGCAGCACAAGCCGCCAATATTAAATGGACAAGTCAATAAAGCCGTGGAAGTCACTTTAAACGCTGTGGTTCGATTGAATCGCCCTCGGGTCACAGCGTTCTTCCAACAGTCCTGATTAATTGTTTTAAAGCTGCCGTTCCACCTACTCTGCAGAACGTAACCCTTTCATGCGACTACACCTTAATGTACGAATGTACCGTCTAAGTGGGACAGCACCTCTAAGAGCCGATGTAATGCGGAGACCCCAACTATACATTCCGTATTTCATCTACCCTACCAGAAGACTCGGGGTACACACCCTTCGTCCGCTGGCCGGTGGATCTCCGGTGGAAAGCGTCTGCGTAATATCCCCCACAGGGTTCTTACAATGGAGTCTTAAATAGAAAAAGGCCTCAGCGGTCTCTTCTTCAGATGAGATGCAATAATTCACCTTAGATTACGGGGCGATTTTGTTCCGAAACATTCGCACAAAGTAAACCTGGGCCATTCATTATGGGTTAATGGCTCGGACGTGCAGTACACAGCGGTCACCACTAGGTGGCACTGTAAGCACAGCCCAAACTGACTTTTCTTCCCAATATTCTGTTAAAAATGGGGATTTGCCATAAATTATTAAGAGGTTTTGATCGTAACACGGAACGAACGCGATACAGTGTATTATTTATGTGATTTTGTTACATCGAAGCCTCCACAATAAATACGTTTATACCGCAATTTCCCAAAAAATTTCATTTTAACATTTTCCTTTTTTGAGATTTTCTTTTTTCTTTTTTCCCCCCGTTTTCATTCATTTCTCTCCCCTCCTTTTTTTTGTGTCTCGCCGCTCCTTTCCCTCCACTAAACCAAATATCTCCAAAACTAAAATACTGTAGATGGTTCTGACCCTACCACTTCCGCTGGCAAGCCACTCCAGGTATCTACCAAAAATGATCTCCCGACATTTTAAACGGCCAATGAGGTTGTTCGGTTTCATGGGGTGTGATTACAGGATTGGTTAGGGGCGGGGCTTTACTAAGAAAATTAATTTGATCATATGATCGGTTGCCGTTGCATATACGGTAATTAAGACAAAAAAAAATCTAATATTAAAATATTAATAAAGATAAAATATATTTAAGTCGTTTTATTTATAATCACATTTTTTCAGTGTTTTTATACAGATTACTATGATTTTTAGGATCACTGTGATGCCCTCATACCCAGAACACATTCTGAGCAAAAAAGAGGGACATCAGGGGAGGAAAAAGTGACAAAATATCAAATAAGACCATTTTGCTGGATCTTTCCATGCGTTTCTAGGATAGAACATCCGCCATCCGCCTGCTGCTGTTGAAGGGGTTAAAAGTTGGAAGCCGCAGCAGGTAAACGGCCGAGCGCTTTCGCTGAGCGGCGGATCCGCTGTAATCTGATAAGTGGGTGCGGGGAGATTAAGCGCGGGTGCAGCGAGCGGCGTCCGTACATCGAGGGTTTTTATGCTCGGAGTCAGAGCCGGCTGGAAATGGGATTATTTTTAATGCTTTCCAGACTCCGAGAAAACCCCGAGAGTCTCCCAAACGCAGAATTCTACGGAGCCGCGCAGGTTTATCCACCGCTCGCCCTCCGAACACAGAGCGGGCAGCACCGCCGGGTAACCGCCCCACATCACTACTACCGCGTGATAAGAGAATACAACCCCCCCCATCGCGGCTCATCCCGTCCCCATAACCCCCACTATCTGTCTATATTTATGAAGCATTAATAGCCCCTTAGCGGATCGTGCCCGTTTACAGCCCATCGCAAGCTATGCCCCTTGCAGAGAAAGTGGCGTGCCAGCTGCTTATTCCTCCCCGCTAAAACTACTAACCCCCATATCAAAAAGACTGAGTATACCCTTGGCCACATTCACTGCACCGCCGACTGATCCCGGAGCCGCCTTGGCCATAAACAGTCGTTCTTCCCCCAAGAAGAGGCAGCCGAGTCCTTCCGTCACCCCATCGAGAGACGGGATGCGGCTCGTGCCGGCGGTTCGTTGGCAGAGGGGTAAACCGGCCATGGTGCCCCCTTCTGGACGAGCTCCCATACGGTCTAGCGGTTAGGATTCCTGGTTCTCACCCGGACGGCCCGCGCTCGGCCCCCGGTACGGGAACGGCAGGGTTCCATTCTACAGCCGAGGCCATCAGCGAGACGTTCCTGGGCTACGGGCTCCTCATCCCGCCCCACCCGGCAAACCGTTCCCGCCGGCGGCCCCTCGCTCGCTCCGCACACTCCGGAGAGAGCCGCGAGCCGAGTGACAGTCTCAGAAACAAAGTATTTCGGCCGCAGCGGACGGAGGGACTGTCCGGCCGGATTATTCCTCCCCAGTGATGAAAAGTCGCAGCGTTCATGAATCTCTCGCGCTCACACACCTTCATTCCGTGCGTACACACGTGATGCGGTCACGTATGTGCACGTTGGCGAGTTCATACGATAAGACCTGATCCCGGTGACTGACAGAGAGGCAGCGGAGCGTCTGACGGGAACACGAAGAGCAGGCGTTCATCTCTGTCTCCTTCTGCCGAGACGCGCCGGCATCTCACGGGGCTGACAGACGTCGCGCTACCCCACGGGGGGCGGGGAGGAGGGACGGGCGCAGAATAGGCAATCACCAAGAGCATCGGCCCCCGTGGACGGGGTGTTCGGGGCCGGTGGGGCTGACCGCCGAGGACTGGAATATCGTCTTTTAGGGGAACTAAAAACAAATACTTTTTAACTCCCGAATTCCCCATGCGCTATGAAGGGTCTCCTGCAAGGACAGCTGATCCGGCCCTGCACAATGCGTAGTTCAATAGGTAAGGTCTAAAGATTTAACTATTTAATCGGAGAGGCGACTTTCCGGAAACATTGACTATACATTATGCAGGGCTGGCTGATGACTTATTCACGTGGCATGCATGCACCCAGCGACTGATCCTGACATATACGCTTTATGGACTGAGCCCCCCGCGTCAGGACAGGGCTGTGCTATTATTTTCCAGTAAGTGGAACAGCCTCCCAGTAGAGGTGGCAGCGGCTAATACAGAGGGATGAGGCACAGGCTAGGCATATGGCTCCTGAATTAGCCATAAATGCTCTGGGTGGCTGAGGGTGATGGGGATTTAGCTGGACAGATGAACGAGCAGATAGATTTTGTGAAGTTGGCCTCTTGCCTGGGGTGGGAGATGAGGCTGAACATGTCTGATACATACGTGTGCGACAGCGAGCAGCGATCCCCGATACACAGACAGATGATCCGCGCGCGCTGATCACATGACTCTGTTGCTATGCTATCTGCGCGTTCTCTATATACATCTATATATATACCATCACCCGGAGCCCATCCGGGGGGCACGTATATACCCGCAGCGCTATATACACGAGTAATCACAACACCCCGGGGGGCCGCAGCTACGGGAGCGCTGATCGGGGGCTTTAACCCTTCACTTACTGCGTATCTGTACCCTGCTATTACTGAGACACGAAGGGAGTGCAGCAACGGAGAGCGCTGATCGGGGGCTTTAACCCTTCACTCACTGCGTATCTGTACCCTGCTATTACTAAGACACGAAGGGGGGCGCAGCAACGGAGAGTGCTGATCGGAGGCTTTAACCCTTCACTCACTGTGTATATGTACCCTGCTATTACTGAGACACGAAGGGGGCGCAGCAACGGAGAGAGCTGATCGGGGGGCTTTAACCCTTCACTCACTGTGTATATGTACCCTGCTATTACTGAGATAGGAGGGGACACAGCAACGGAGAGCGCTGATCAGGGGGCTTTAACCATTCGCTCACTGCGTATCTGTACCCTGCTATTACTGAGACACGAAGGGAGTGCAGCAACGGAGAGAGCTGATGGGGGGGCTTTAACTCTTCACTTGCAGACTGCGTATATACCCTGTTATTACTGCAATAGGAAGGGAGGACTGCAGCTGAGAGCTCTAAATAGAATGGGAGCTTTAACCCCTTGCTTACGGACTGCGTATTTACCCAGTCATTACTGCAAAAGAATTTAACCCCTTGCTTACTGACTGCATATTTACCTCTTTCTTACTGGGATTGGACCAGGCACAAAAAGAGAGCTCTAAATCCTCTAATTGTGGAGCATTAACCCCTCGCTCTCACTGTCACCATGTATATATATATATATATATATATATATATATAAAATGTCATCACAAAAGGGGGCACAGGAATGAAGAGCTCCAATCAGAGGGGCTTAAACCCCTTTACTCCCTGCGTATTTACTCCCCGCCATTACTGAAACAGAAGAGAGCACAGCAATGGAGAGCTGCTATCGTGTAGCTTTAACCCCTCGCTCACTGTGTATCTATACCATGTTATTATTGAGCTATGGGGGGCAGAGCAGCGGAGAGAGCTTTAATCACGGCCTTTAACCCCTCATCCGCTGTCTCTCTGTATACCCTGTTATTACTGCACTGGGAGGGAAGCACAGCGATGTAGGTGGGGTAGAGGGTTTAACACCTTGCTTGCTGTCTTGCTGCAATATACCCTGTTATTACTGCACAGCACCAGAGAGATCTGGGAGGGATTTAACCCCTTGCATGCAATCTCTCATTCCATACCCTATTATTACTGAGACAGGAGGAGCAGGAGCTACACATCTAGGGGAGCTTTAATTGGAGGGATTTAACTCTCTATTTGCTGCATCTCTGTGTATATACCCTATCATTACTGAGACAGGAGGGGGTGGACATTGCACGGATTTAACCGTTGTGATGCCGTCTCTTTGTACACACAGTTATATGTTCCATTCCTCCTTCCTTCTCTCTATCCCAGCTCTCCATTCTCCTGCATACCGGAACCTTGTGCCGGGTACCAGCGGTTTCCGCTCCTTCTTATTTCTTTTGTCTCTAGGCTCCCATACCCCATTCCAAATCGGACCCAATCGGATTTTGTGGACTACAATTCCCATGATGCCCAGCCAAAGCTATCAGTGCCTGCTCAATATTAGACATTAATGAACTTTGTTGACCCAACATAAAAAAAGTGACTTTTGAGTGGTCCGGGCTGCGGAGTCAGCTGTACAGGTGCCTTCTGACAGCAGGAGATTTAGTTGGCCGCGTCATATCACCGCGATTTGCAGAACAAGCGTTAAGTGACAGAGCCTTCTGCGTGACGCCTGTCATACTCTCCCCATCTGCCACTCGCCAGCGACCCCCCCTCCCCATGAAATCCCAAGACGGGAGGACAGGGGAGGAAAAACACAGGATGAAGAGTTCAAGGAGAAACAAAGGGCAACGTCAGTAGATTCTATAGTATATGTGAAAAGGGTCGAACCCACTTAGCCGCGCAGTCACCCGATGCCAGTGACAGGTTAATGGCTGCTCAACAATCAGTATTGTGTTACTTTTAGCTCTTCCTTTGCCCCAGAGACACCCCTTCTCCTCCTCTCTTCTTATTATATATCAGCATCCTCCAGCCCTTCCACCTCTATTGTTTACTGAAGTGTAAGCTCTGCAGGTCAGCGTTCTTAACAATTTCCACCACACCTGAGCAATACTTGGCCCTCCCTGCCCTCCCAAGCTCTGCAGGGCAAAAATCCCCATTTTTACCAATTATTCACCAAATCCCCTTATGTATTCTCATCTCTTAGAGTGTAAGCTCTTAGGGCCGAGATTCTCCATTGATTGGTAATAGTCCCGTCCTGACCTGTGACGCGCATTCCTATAGTGTGTTTCTCTCTCTCAGAACTGTAGAATTTGGGTTTTTTTAAGGACAGGAATGTCCTTTTCAGTAATCCCCGTGCTCATTTACCCAGCATCGCATTATCTGTGATTGCACCGGAGAGCATCGCTTACAAAAGGATTTATAAAGAGAAGTACACAGGGGGATTAGACAGGGGGGAGTAGCAAGGTGTGAAAGGAGGGCTGTAGGAAAGAGTGTGAGGAAAGTGGAAGATTATGTGCAAAGTTAAAAGGTACAATCCACGAAAGGGATAATCCCAGAGTATGAAAGGGAGAGCGTGAGATGACATATACCGGCGGCCGGGGGGGAAAGGAGAGAGAGAGAGAGAGAGAGAGAGAGAGAGAGAGAGAGAGAGAGAGAGAGAATAACAGGGAGTGAAACGCTAAAGACAGGGAGAGACTGAAAAAGAAAAAACGAAAAGAGAGCGTGACCAGACAGAAAAATAAAGAGAAAACCGGAGAGAAAAAGAGAAAGGAAAGGCATGAAAAACAGAGAGAGTCTGTATAGAGAGACAGAGGAAGAGACAGAGCGAAATCTAAAGACGGGGCCAACGACTGATTAAGGTCGGAGTCTTTACAGCAGGAGAAACGGGCGATTAGACGGCCGACGGGGTCTGATCTGCCGTCACGCTCTATGTTTCTACATTTCTAAAACAGAGTCAGAAAGAGAAAATCAGTCAAAGGGAGAGATAAATGGGCAAAGTTAAAAAAACACCTAAAATTGGAAAAAAAAGGAGAGAAAATGGGGAGAGTAAAAAAGAGTTAGAGAGAAAGTAAAAATCAGAAAGAGAGAAGTGTGTGAGGGTCAGAGAGAGAAAGGGATCAAATCAGGTAGAATCAGAGAGACTCTGACATTGAGGGTCAGGGAGGTGAGGAGTGAAAAATGCTGAGTGAAAGAGAGCAAAAGAAACAAGGAGAAAAGCACCGAATGTCAGAGAGAGAAGGAGAGAGAACAGCAAGTGTCAGAAAGAGAAAAAACAGTGTCAGTGAGAGAAAGAAAGAGAGAAAAAAACAGTGTCTGAGAGAAAGAGAGAGAGAAAAAAAACAGTGTCTGAGAGAAAGAGAGAGGAATAGAGAGAAGATTTGGAAAGAGAGAAAACCACTGAAGGTCAGAGAGAAGAGGATAGAAAGCACTGGGAGTGAGGGGGGGGAAATAGATTGAAAAATACAGATAGAGAAAGAGAGAAAACACTGAGCATCGGAGGGAAAGACAGAGAGAGAGAGAGAGAGAGAGAGAGAGAGAGAGGAGAATGGGGATAGTGTAGGCAGACAAAGCGAAAAAGGCAGAAAACAGCAAGAGTGGAGACAGGTGAAAGAGAAGCTCGGAGAGAATGTAGGCAGAGAGAGAGAAGAGAGGGGAGGAAGAGAGAGAGAGGGGAGGCAGAGAGGGGAGTAAAGGAAGGTTTAAACAGAGATACCCAGCTGAGTGAGTGAGTCACCACGATTAATTTTAGAATATCAAGTAAAAAATATATTTTCTCCCCTCCCCATCTCTTCATACCCAGCACTGCGGCCCCCGGAGACGGCGGACCTGCCGATAATATCCCCTCTACACACCCCGGGTAACCCGCACACTGACCACTGACCGGTGCGCCTGGCGGTTAGCAGGTTAATATTGTCCTAATAGCAGTAGAGTAACTAATGGGAATAAAGTATACTATACCAGCCAGACTACTACTAAAGGCAGGGGCTTACGGCAGAAGTGGTAGAGGGTAATCCAGTGAAGGACCTGACGAGACCGAGTACTGATTAAGGTCTTAGTCTTTACAGAAGGAACAAAACAGGCAGACTAGACGGGCCGAATGGGGCCGGGTCTGCCATCAAATGCTGTGTCTATAGGTAAATATAGAAGGGGAACTGGAGGCAGCCAGTGGCAGAGACAGCATCATCTAATCAATCTCCTGCCCCATAGTTCTCTCCCTTCTCTTCTACACAACCCTGCCTGAACCAATGAACAACTTACAAATAGGAAGAGATAACTTAATGGGGAGGAATAATCATGCAGATAACATGAAATTTAGACACCTTTCCCCATATAAAATATATTATATATATATATATATATATATATATATATATACATACACACCGGTATATATATATTTATAAATATATAGATATAATATATTCATCTGAAAATACCATTAAATAGTTTTATTTATTGGATAGAATTATAAAATGTTGGTTTCGGAAAGTAGCAGATCCGCTATAAATGGATCAACCTCTATCTGGGGAGGTGATAGGATTTCAAATGCTAAAAATAAAATGTGAATATATTTTTCTATTAAATGCCCCCCTCCTCTGAATCGCTGTTGAAATATTCATTTAACCCCCTTGCTACCCGGGGGGGGGGCGCATTCATCCATCATCACGATCTGAATTGTTACCTCGGAAGGTCAAATGAATGTCACGTAGGATTATGCCCCAGAGCCTTCCTTATCTAAACGAAGAGACAGCGAGGCTCTGATACGCCGCTCCTGTACCCCGAGACGAATGCCTCGGTCTTAATTACCGGTAATAAGCGGATTGCGTCGGCCAGCACACCTTTCACGGCAAATTCCCTGCTGGATTCGCTACCATTCAGACATGAAATAAACTTATTAAAGCCTAAAGATTTCACCTTGCCTCGGAGGAGGGGGCAATTGAATCAGAAGAAGACCACAAAACGGGCTAAAAATAACCAGATATCTTCGCGTCACGCTGGAGCCGAGAGACCTATGAATAGAAGGGGAGGAGAAGCGGGAAGAAGACAGGGAAAATATACGTTTTCCGTAGATAAATCCTCCAAAAATAAGGATAATGCATTTAAAGGGCCGCTATCACCACCAAGATTACCCCCGATCCTAATGTAAGGAAGTTTTACTTCGCTGAGTAGATACAAGGAACAGCCAACCATCAGAGGTGGTAGATGTAAATATAGCGAGGGAACGGGTCTGATTCTATTTTATGTTTCTATAAGCCACAATGGATCTGACTATCTGCCCCTTGTGAAGGGCATGTATTTACACGCGGCCCTCACATCATAAAAGCCATATCTAAACATCTACCGGTCCACTCGGCTTTTGGGAGATTGGGGGCACGGTGGGGGGGGGGCTGTAAAGAAAAACGTTTAATTCTGAACCTAATCTCGCTTTATCTTCCATTAACAGGCGGAAAAAAGTAGCGGAAAATGTAGCAGATTAGCGAACGGTTACAGACATCGCTGCCTAAAGGGGTAGTCAAGCAGGAATACGCATTAAGCCGTCGTTTGGGGTGAAAACGGAAATTATTTTTCAATGAGAGAAAGTTCTTAATGGTTATACGATGGGGAGCCCCCCTGCAAAGGACAAGCTTTCTAAAGAGAGACCGCTCTCTCTCTCCGTCCATTTAGCCAAAACGATTCTTGGTAGCCATGGTGATAAGAATATTACGCCAAATATATGAACAAGATGTCTCGGCAATTTATTCTCATCATTGAATAAATCCACGGCGAGAGTACTTTTTATCTTTTGATTTTGGGTTGAAAGATTTCTCAGGGATGTTTTTGTCTTTATTAAGAATATTTGACCGAATTCCACCAGTGCGTTTATTACTATCATCAGATTAAAAATATTTTTGTAAAAAAATCTATTTTTTTAAATGTGTTTTTGCCCCGTAATATAATGTTTTTTAGGCAGCTGCATATCGGCCAGTTCTCGCTCTATTATCTGAGCCCCAATCCACTAGACAAACACTCTGACCCCCTATCATACTGCCCGTGGGCTAGTGTGAACAATAGAGTGGCTCGGTCTTAATCACCAATTTGGAAACTGCGACTAATGAAAGCCTACGGAGGATCGGACTTCATTAGCATCGCCATGAAGCGTCAGCTCAGTGAGGTGTTTGAGGCGGGAAAGAACCCAAAATATCACATGACCGACAGCAATGGCCGCCTCCAGGTCTATATAGTTTGAGGAAAAAACCCTTTAAAGCAAGGAGGTTTTTGTTCGCGCGGACAGCTGCTGACTGGAAGTAGACCGCGCTCCCGGTTGAAAACGGAAAAAAAAAGTCTAGAAAAAGAAAGATATGAAACAAAATGAGAGGGATTTCTGGTGCAAAGCTTTAAAACTGGTTTTATTGCCTTAGCAACCAATAGAATGAATCAATCCACAGGTACATAACTTTGGTTGCTATGGTGACAAGACCAATTCTTTTTAATTGTTTTATGTGTTTGGCTTTCTGGTCTTCTTTTTCCGGAGCGGCAGATGAGAAGTGCGCATATTTATTAAATACCTGGCAATGAAACAGTTAATGCGCATGTTTCCATACCATACGCCTCACTTGCTGCCAGCATCTACCCCAAGCAAAGCCCCATCCTGATATTCTATAACCCCCAGCAATGAACGCTTTATACCCCCCCGGGGGACCTGGCTGTACAGATTACTGCCTCCATTTTTTTAATCTGGATAGGAATGCCCATATGTCCCTATATGTGATCTTACACCATATAGAGTGTTCATATATGTGCGCGAGGGTATCACTCATACATTGTTCATTCATATTGTCTGTTTGGGGTTCATGCAATAATAATGTATACGTGTATGAATGTGTGTATGCGTGTATGAATGAATGTGTGTGTTTGTATTATACAGGTTAACCCATGTCTTGCTGGGAGTATTATAAGTAACAGAATGAAATCGAGAAGTAACCGGATAATGTTGTCTAGAGGGAAAGAGAAGGGATCCAGGTTGGAGCGCACCCAGACATCTGCCGATAGACACCGTCTGATCCAAATATATGTCAAGCTATAAAAATAGACGAATGGGAGTGCAGTCAGGTTCATAATCGGGTGCGCTGCGTCTCCATTCCAACCATTAAACGCTCGCCGGTCCCAGTAAATGAGGTGACCTTGAGACTCTTCCAATATTAACCTTCTAATAGCCCATCAACAACAATTATATTATAGAGACTCGGCAACCAAATGGGTCTACTAACGATCCTTATTAAAAAAAAAAAAACAGGGTGTTATAAAAAAGATATTCTGAATTTATGCACCTGTATTCAAGCAGGGATTTGAGCTGTGATGTTGCAGTGCGCAGATATCATTAAATAAGAGTTGAATTTGACCATGAAAATCTGCCCATTCATTCCAAGATTGGGGTAAAAACCCCAAGACTTCTGTCTTTAATATTTTTCCCATGCTGAGTAAACCCTCTAGGACTTTCTGCTGCTTAACCAACAGGATAAAAACAGAACGACGTGACCTTCCTCTGCAGTTTTGTAGGGGAAGGACTTGAGATCTTATATAGGAAGAAAGTGGTTCAAGCGACTCCAAATGATTATAAATTGCTTTATACATTTATACATCATATTCCGTAGCGCTGTACAATGGGCAGACAGGTCATAACAACAATTTGACTTACAGAGACAACAGGTGAGGAGGGCCCGGCTCAAAGGAGCTTACAATCTCATGATAACCTACGGTGGGATACCAGGTCTCCCGATAAGGTCGTTGGGAATCAATGGCTAAACGAGTGTTATCTGAGAAGCAGGATCTTTGTGCAACGACAAAGACGTGAAAACGGAGGCTGAAGACCAGAAAGGAATCCTGAATGAAGCCATTGTGCAGCGCTGTAAGAGAGGTTAATCGAGATGTTGTAGAAAATACAATGAAGTGGCGCTGAGAAGATGAGATCCGTTGAGGAACAAACAGGTTCTCCTCCTCCTCCTACCAACAGCACGCTATGAAAGAACGGCTTCTTCTAAACACATCTGGTTGTCTCAGCAGAAGTCCCCACCTGCAACCATAAACGGACAGGAACCTTGTCTCCGACACACAAAATATGTCATTCAAAACCCACCGACATTTAGTGTCAAGCAGGAGAGTTTGACCACCATGTACGTAGGATACATCTTTTCATTTGGCCAGATGGGGTTCACCATGGGGTTCAAACCTCTTTCTGACGCCGTCTGACCCACCACCTGTCTTGTGTTGACAGAATAGGAATGCGGTCAATAGGAGGGAGGTCAGGGCCGGCAGCCAACAAGCGGACAACGGACCAGAAAAGATCCCAAAGTGAACTCTATGGGCGGGTGGATGATCTTCATGCGCGGCGGTTTCTGGGGACGTTCACACAGCATACTAGCTCAGTTTGCGTCCACGGCTAACACTATACGTGATTGTCTCCGGAAATGGCGGGGCTCACTTGGCGGTTAGCAGGACGAGGTGGGGGTTGTATGGAGGGCCAACAAAACAGTAACCCTGGATAGGAGACCCACAAGGTCAACTACTCAGATACAGTACAGATCGAGAGGACTTCTCCACCCCACCAGACGGTACACAGGCAGGGAATCACGTTCTCCTCCATAGGCTCCTCTCGTCCCCACGTGCACTATACAGAGACAGGACATATATACATATACATCTCTCGGGGCCCCCTAAGTTTCTCCTCCTGTCCCTCACCCCTCTCCATGCCCACGTAGAAGCCCAAAAAAGGATTTTAATTTCCTGCCCCATGGATTTGAATTGTATCCAAAACGCACTACAATTTAGCTTGTCAGGCTTAAGTGCTATTCCTCCCCAGAGTGTTCTTAAGCGGGGCCGGTGAAAACGAGATCCATTACCCGGCGACAACACAGCGAGCGACAACACAGCGAGCGGCAGACACGCTTCACGATTCACATGTGCCGGGTCAGGAACGTGGAACACGCAAAGAGAATGGGATTATTGTATTATTATATAACGCTGCAGCATGTAACAAAGGTGATAGAACGCCGCGCCGTATAATGATGCCGAGTATTGATGCTGTGCTATGGCATGGAGTATCTGTAGATCAATAATAAACATGTTGCCCAGCGTGACGACACTGAGCATCTACGCACCGTTAACGCTTTATCGGTATATTAACCCCTTAAGGACAATGGGCGGTCCCTAAACCCATTGAAAACAATGCATTTTGAGCCCGTACATGTACGGGCTTTGTCATTAAGGGGTTAATAATCAATATGCAGATCTGTATAATGATAACGAGTATGAACATACCAGTTATCAGCAAGTAAGCTCTATACGCGGCTAAACGAGGATATCTGTGCAGTGAGAGCAGTAGAGCTGATGAATTCACTGACACACGGCTTTGATTGACAGATATAGTCATTTCCATCCTGCGTTTGGAGTCAAGAAAATAATTTCCGAGGAGGAATAACAAAACGGGGACTTGGAAAGGTTCCGCAGGATGGACATCGGCCTCATTAACTATGTAACCAGGACAGCATGAGCTGCGTCAGGACACGGCCTTCTGGACAAACAGCGCGCTTACGGCGGATTTATTTAAACAACGCTTCTCGCTCCTGATAAATCGCTTCTACATTACTGTAAAACCTCATCGGCAGGCAGGCGGCTCCGGGATATCCGACGGGAATTTCCTAACGCGGTCGAAGCCAACTGCCACGAGCTACTCGCCAGAGCATGGGCCCTACGCGTCCGGGGCCCGGGGGCTTACTGCCCAGATCCCCGTATAGTTACTGAGATGTTTTTTGAAACATGTATTTTTAGACGGCTAGTTCTGAGTAACTCGCGGTATTTGTGAACAGTTACTGCAGCCGAGCTCTCTGTCCTTGGTATGACCCAGGCGGCTACGGAGACCTTTCCTTTTCTCTAGTCCTCCCGACAACCTTGAGATGTCCTTGAGGCTCGTCCCCGCGGTGAACCGCTAATACGGGCCTCTAAATTAACACCAATTTATTCCGGGCCTCTCCGCGCCGCGCTGAAACTAAACCTCGTAATCCTGTAATTAAGGAGCCACGCGGCTGAATTTGTTTTAATCAACTCGAATAATTTATCCGGAGGCGAGAGAGTTTTAACCCCTTCCGCGCCGGCAGGGAATGCGCAGGGCTCTTCTGTAAGTAGCGGGCGACAGAACGCGCAGGAGAAACGTCTTATTTTACGCGGTTCCCGGACCACTTCAAGGAAGGGTAGTTTAAATGTTGCGTGAGGGGCAAGCAGCAGGGGAGCGGGACGTGCCGCCACGCCGCTCCCGCAATCCGGAGTGTTTACCCGGAGATGCGCCACTTCACCCGGAGTCTCCAGGCTGAACCTTAAGTGTACTCTCTGCCCGCTCCTCACCCTACTTCTGAGCCCGTTAGCCGCATACTTGGTGCTAGCCCTACCATATAGAGCCGATGCTGGAGAATTCCGAGGGGACGCCCTGGGGGGTTTCCCGGGTAATTTGGTGATGCCGGGAGCCAGAAGCTGGGTAAGGAAGTGTATTTTAGGTATGACTTCCACTGGGTACACATAAAATACATTGTGCATATAGCTGCACTCCATCCCAAATGTCCCAGGACAGTCCTGAGAATTGGGCTCATGTCAAGTATTGAGGTCACGCATGTTACGCGATCTCATGTGCCGGGGCGCTGCGGTGTCGGACGTACAGACCGGGGCAGAGCCTTCTCACTTCCTCCAATATCTTCTAAACAATAACATGGAGTGAAAATGGGAAAAGGGCGACCTATTTGTGGTTTCCATAAACGGAGGCACTCGGGCTGAAAGCTGTTTAAGGTATAGAATGAGAAAAAAAAAGGATTTGGGAAAGGTGCTAGATCCTTTTTAATTTCTCTCTAAAAAGTCGTGTTAAGAGTTAACTGACCAGACTCGCATGTCCTCTCCTACTACTCATAAAACAAAGTAATATTTTTTTGGGGGAAAAAATATATATATTTTTTTAAATTATTATTTTTTTCAAAACAGATGTTCTGACAGTGCCCCTATCCCGTGAACAGTATGCTGGGGAGAAAATATATGTAATAAACCTATGGATTCTGTGCTCACCCCCATGACATGATCGTGTGCCCAGTGGATGGGGCATTCAAATAAAAGAAAACTGAGTTCGGAGGCATAGAACCCAACTATACCCCATTGCAACATCCACTGTCCATTGCGATGGAGGGCTAAAGTGTAATGAACCCACCCCTGCCTGCCCCACCTTTATCCCGCGGGGTGGAAGGGGGTAAATAACATAGTATTCAATTAAAACGCGTATTAAATAAACCTGCCCCAACCCCCACCATTAAATCCTCTAAGTTGGGGCAATAAGGTCCATCCAATGAACTGTTCGGGTGCCAGGAAAGTGGATGTGAAAACCACCATCAAACCTATCGGCGTGCGAAGGGTGCAACCTGTTACTTCAATGCGCATCAGCGGAGCATGCAATTCACCGTCTGACCTCCTGGGGGCGCAGGTGCACAGGAGTGTATAAACATGCCACCTGCGGGCAACGTACAGCCCACTGCCAATTACTGTACATAGGAATATTTATTCATAGGACAGACCCCTTACGTGGGGGGATTTTGAAGGTATGTGGGGGGTCAGTAGGGCGTATATTTTATATATTTTTTTTTTTTTGCTGTGGATAGATATACTTTAACCCTTTTCACCCCACAGGCCAAGGGATGGGAGGGGGTTCCCTGCCTCTCATAAAAAGGGTTACTTCTACAGCCCTTATCCTAATAGGCAAGGGATATGGGGCAGATATCATAGATGGGCCCTGTGGTCCCCCCCCAAGGGTATTCTTTAAGCTCCCATTCCACTAACAGGATGAGGGACATGGAGTGAGGCACTGGGTGGGCTCTGTGTCATATTTTACAAATTACCCTTCCGAGGGTAAATATATAAATGAGGCAAAATGTAAATTAAAAGTTATTTCTGGGAAAAGGGTTGGGTATTTACCAGTACAAAGAATGTGTTTCTAGTGTTTCTAAAGGTTCATTTAGTTACTGAAGGGTTAAATTAAGCAGAGCAGGTGGGACCGCACCTTTAACATTCTCTAATATCTCGGATGTTTTTATCTTCCGCTCTCATGCATCGCCTCTGTGTGGATCCACCCCGTGGGGGTAACCGCGGAATATTCCTTGTTGGTTTCCATCCCAGACAGAAGCCGGCGAATCCCCGCTTCCCCCCGGAACGAGCCCCCAGACGGCACGACGTTCCGGTCCTCGCCCCGCCGGAGCGCGGCATCCCAGTCTAGACCAATTTCCAGCTCACTCGCGGGACTCAGGAAGCCGTTAATAACAGGCAGGCGGATTGACGGTTAATATATTTGGGGTGAGAAACTGTGTTTTTTTTTTTTTTTATTACACCGAGGGGAAAAAAAATGAGAAAATTGAAAAAGATTCATCAATTCTACAGAACGGAATGGAACCGACAAGCTATCGTCACCGAGTTAACCCTCTGAGTACCGGCGGGACTGTCAAAAGCCCCAATGGCACTGAAAGAGTTAACAGGAAAACAGAAAATGCAATCGTTAACTGTCAATGTTGTTTGTCCGGAATCTATCAACTAAGGGGGGGGGGGGATAATCAATTCCCTCCCGCCCCAGGTACGCGGGTTTGATAAATGGACCCTATGCACAAAGATCCGCGGGACATGCGCGAAAGTGGGAAATAACTCATTAAGTGCCGAAGGGTTAAGCACCGAGAACCAGAGATGGATCGCAAGCATTTAACCCCTCGACTACCGGACTGAATGCTGGGAAATGCCTAATATACAGAATCTTGCTGCAGTCCGTGGCACGTCCCTGACTTCGACTCATGGAAAGAAAAATCAGAAACAAACAAAAGCGTAGCAAGAATACAAAAACAAGAGCTTTCTGTATATAGAATTAACCCAATATGTAACGCGAACTCCTTTTTGCTATTTGCATCAACGCCAAGGTTTGTTTCTTAACTGAAAGTCACTTAAAGGTGCTGTTCCACTGAGCCGAAACGCTCCTGTATGTGGAGCAAATCCGCCTTAGCAGATCCATTATTTTATTCTTTCTTCTTAAGGTTTAATCACATAAAATACTTTCTATGGCAACAGCCTATCCGTGCCTACCGTAGGTTCACATGGCAGGTTTTTTCCAGAAAAAAATATAAACATGGGTTTTGGACATTGAACACTAGCAGGGATTATATTCCTCATGCTGCATTTAGTTATTAAAGTGTTAAATTCCGCAAAACAAGCTGAACATTCACATTTTGGCCATTCACACTTACATCAAGCCTCTGTTTTAGACCTGATCTCGAGTTACATCACAGTCTGTCCGCACTGTCACAAATCTCCAGGTCACTGACCTCTGCATGTGACCCTCCACACAATCACATCATCCTCAGCCAAGCAGTCTCTCAACGTCTGTCTAACCCCCCCCTCCAATTCCCTATATTACACTCATTCACGTCATTGGTCATTTTGTATACTTTTAATGTTAGCTAAAACTTTTAATTCTCCCCATATTGAAATCGTGTTACCGCATCTGCTGGGGCGCTATAAAAAAAATAATTAAAAAAACAAATATAATTTTAAATTTTTTAATATTCCGTAAAAAATTTAAATTTCATTCTTTAACACTTAATGTACCCACCGTGTTCGTGGAATTAAACTCTGTCATTTCCACCTTGGTTAACTTTCTAATGCGATAATAATCAAAAAAAAAAATTATTATTCTCATGTCTTTTCGAGCAGATCTATTTCGGGAGAACTAAAAAAAAAAAAAAAAAAAATTAAAAAAATAAGTTTTTTTTTTTTTTTTAATTGTTATTTTTAAACCGCCCAGAAAAGGTAGAATAAAATGAATAGCAAAAAAAATGGAATGAAACCGATCACCAGATTTTGATATAGATTGCGGTATAACTTAATTACCGTGACGATGAGAAATAAAACCGAGGTTGCGCTGGAGAAACGGGCGCGCTGGAGAGGTTTGATGCCTATAATTGGAGCCGTTAATAAATTATGAATATCGGGGAATTAAAATGCAAATCCAGACTTGAGGTTTTCGGTGTTTGCCAGCGCGGTGTGCTTTACAGACGCGGCGGTGGCGGCGGCTTTGTGGAGGCGCGTTTAATATTCTGCGCGGAGTCACCGCTTTACAGACCTGGAAGCGCGTCTGGAATATTATATCGCTGCCTTTTATCTCGTCAAAAGCATTTACGGAATCACAAAAAATACAAATAAGTAAACACAAAAAAATAAAAAAACACACAAATAAAAAAAAAGAAACAATCGAAGCGAAATTAAATGTCAGCAAAATCTATACAAGGGGATAGAAAAATGACATGGATTTCCATAAATTAACCCTCTAACTGCTGCACCGCTTTTCCTCTGCAGCTCATACAGGTGATGATGCCCTTTACACGCGAAACGTTACGAATTCAGACAAATGCTTTACGGGTAGATCCTCGGTACTGCTATACACAACTGTGCCGCGTAAAACCTTACACTACTAATGAATGAACGAAGAGCATTCTATATACGGGCAGATATCTAAACTGCAGAACAGGTATAATAGGCAGGGGTGTCATTAGAAACCACAAGGCACAGCTATGGAAATTGCCCCAGGGCTCCCCAACCTCACCAAGCAACATGTTCCACAATGCCACCTTTGCCCCAAGCAGCTTATCAGTGCCATCCTAACCCCCAAATACTCTGCATGTGCCACCATTGCCACTAAACAGCTGGTCTGTGCCACCATCGTCCCCAAACAGCTTCCCTGTGCCATTAATTACACTAATTGACACATGCTAACACACGTTTACACATACGCTTACTCATACTCACTAACACATGTCCACACTCATTGTAACACACACTTCCTTTCACACCACTTATGTTTCCACATTCATGCTCACACACAAACACTTTCTGAACACTTATGAACGAGCAAAGGCAGACAGACACAAGTGGATGCAGGAGTTGCCCGAGCCCCCTCGAAAGATCGGCCCTGTGGCAGTTGCATCCCCTGTAGTTACCCCACTGATAATAGAAGTACAGATACTCAGCATCATTATACAGCGCGGGGCGTTCATTATCAGTGTATAGATACTCGGTATTATTATACAGCGCGGGGGTTCATTATCAGTGTATAGATACTCGGTATTATTATACAGCGCGGGGCGTTCATTATCAGTGTATAGATACTCGGTATTATTATACAGCGCGGGGCGTTCATTATCAGTGTATAGATACTCGGTATTATTATACAGCGCGGGGGTTCATTATCAGTGTATAGATACTCGGTATTATTATACAGCGCGGGGCGTTCATTATCAGTGTATAGATACTCGGTATTATTATACAGCGCGGGGTTCATTATCAGTGTATAGATACTCGGTATTATTATACAGCGCGGGGCGTTCATTATCAGTGTATAGATACTCGGTATTATTATACAGCGCGGGGCGTTCATTATCAGTGTATAGATACTCGGTATTATTATACAGCGCGGGGGGGGGTCATTATCAGTGTATAGATACTCGGTATTATTATACAGCGCGGGGTTCATTATCAGTGTATAGATACTCGGTATTATTATACAGTGCGGGGTTCATTATCGGTGTATAGATACTCGGTATTATTATACAGCGCGGGGCGTTCATTATCAGTGTATAGATACTCGGTATTATTATACAGCGCGGGGCGTTCATTATCAGTGTATAGATACTCGGTATTATTATACAGCGCGGGGCGTTCATTATCAGTGTATAGATACTCGGTATTATTATACAGCGCGGGGGGTTCATTATTAGTGTATAGATACTCGGTATTATTATACAGCGCGGGGTTCATTATCAGTGTATAGATACTCGGTATTATTATACAGCGCGGGGGGTTGATTATCAGTGTATAGATACTCGGTATTATTATACAGCGCGGGGCGTTCATTATCAGTGTATAGATACTTGGTATTATTATACAGCGTGGGGCGTTCATTATCAGTGTATAGATACTCGGTATTATTATACAGCGCGGGGCGTTCATTATCAGTGTATAGATACTCGGTATTATTATACAGCGCAGGGTTCATTATCAGTGTATAGATACTCGGTATTATTATACAGCGCGGGGGGTTCATTATCAGTGTATAGATACTCGGTATTATTATACAGCGCGGGGCGTTCATTATCAGTGTATAGATACTCGGTATTATTATACAGCGCGGGGGGGCGTTCATTATCGGTGTATAGATACTCGGTATTATTATACCGCGCAGCGTGTTTATTATCCATGCATCACAGACAGGTAAGGGGTTGGATGGTAAGTGAGGAAGACGATGGTATTGATCCCGGGGTACCGGTGTGACCTCCACACTGAAGGGATTCCCGGCCTCCGTCACGCAGCGGTCGGAATAATCCCTGGTAAATTAGTACACAGCTCACTGCGCGTCCGTCTTGCCTGCGCGGGGGGGGGGGGACTCCTCACTAATCATTCAAGAGGGTTCCTGATTAACTCCTCACATGCCAGACGACCAGATTCACAGAGGATGCTTGGATGGTGTATGCTGATGCCGGGGCCTGCCTTCTTACCCTGCTCTGCCTGTATTATACATTAGCATTCAGTCTTCCTACCCCAGGTGGTGCAGTCAGCTCTTTAAGAGAGGGGCCTCCTTTCCGGAAAGAGCACTCTAGCGGGCTTTTAAATGCCAGGTCGGGGAGTGGGGATAATGTTTCATACAAGGAATTATTTGACAGCTACTGTTCTAAAATAAAGGTCGAACCATTAAATACCAACCAAAACCAAACAAACTCTCCTCACTCGTGTATCCCTATAGAGATCTATAATTTCCCATCCCCCCCATACACCTATAACAGGGGTTTCTCTAAAGTATCAGCTACCCCCACACAATATAATAGGAAACTGTACTACGCGGCAGCTTTATAATGTGTTCTCCTGAATGGTGTTCATCCGCCAGCCGCCTCCATCTACGTATCAGGATCACCTGGAACTTGAACCCTCGTCCATCGGGGTCACACGCAGCCATTGGAATCGGAGACATTAGGCTCTCGTTTGGAGCTGGTCTCACATTCTGGTTGCTTGGTTGCTCCTGTTCTCCAGCGTCTTGGTCCCCATGTACCTGAGTTCGGGGGCCAGACTGGCAATCGCGAGGCAGCGCTGGCACTTTAAGCCCAGTGGCCACCTGAGGACCTTGCCCCTTCTCACCAGGCTTCATGCCTATACTGATCACGACCTAGTATGTTCTGTGACCCATGCACCCCGCCACCAGTCTCTGTACTTGACCTGTCCTCACGGTTTTCCTTCCAAACCCATGGGTTGCATCTCGGAAAGGTCCTATGCTTCCCGTTTGTGACAATACATCTATAGGAGCTCCTCCTAGACGCCACCTATCCCAGTATATATCTATAGGACATCAGCCATCACCATATATTTCTATGATGTCTCCTCTTTAATATGAACCGCTCTCATACTAAGAAATTGAAATACATGTATGGAAAATACACGAAGCGCCCAGTTTAAGGCTGACTTGTTCTTGAGCAGCACCCCGCTGTGACCTCTCGGGAAAACTCATAACCTGCTGGGCTTCTTGGTCAATGGAGGTCCACCAACCCTATCACCAATCCCCGTCCGCCGGGCACGTATCTCCGCACTGGGAAACGGGGAAGGCAGGGGTGCGACGGCTTGATTCATGTCAATACGTGGGCTGAGCGGAACGCTGAGGTCTAGACACATCGCTTAAAAAGCCAGGTCTGCGGATCAAATTCCAGAGGGGGCTGCAATGTTTATGTGGCTGGCGATATATGAGTCACAGCGTGAAGCTGAAATTGTATTTCACGCGCTTTATCACGTCCTGCAGCTCGCTGATGTGCGGGTCCGGTATCGAGCAGAAGGAGTAGAGCCATCGGCAGTGATGTAGGAGAGAGATTTATTAAATGACGGGGAACAGTGAGCCATGATGTATTATTTCATCCGCCTTTATTATAGGGGGGGGGCGCATGGAGACAAATAGACTCTCCCGTCAACACAAGTTGCTTATGAAAGACGCGCTCTCAGGATTTTCAAGCAACTGGCTGAGGGTCTTGGGAGTTGAAGTACAACAAGATATGTTACGACCCCTGACACCTCTGATTACCCAGCTGCAGAAGGGCAAACCAGGTTGTGTTGGTAGGATTGTAACCCCTACTGCGTGCGAGATAAGCTGCGACCCTATTAATATATCGCACCCCCTCAGCAGCTCACACGCTTCCCTTAACAGCCACGTCGCCTGCTGAAATTTGAAGAAACGTTAGAAAAAGTGTCAAAATAAACCCAAAGTCAGAGAAATGAACTGAAGTCTGAGACTGAAAGCATTCACCGCCTCCATACGGGTCCAAAAAGCAGAATTTGGCTGTTATCAGCAGAATGCCCATCGGGTATTAGAGCCATTTGGTGAACATTCTAGGCGAGCCACTGCACAACGTGCTATTAAAGGGTTAATATTCCAGGGTCAGCTTATCAAGAAAGTTCCCAGGTACGGTGAATATGGTCCATGATAGTAACCACAACACATGGCTGGACGGTTTCTGTGCATATTTGCGCATACACCTCCTCACGTCAGATAAATTTGAGCTCGCGCATGCACTTCTGCACACACACAGAGGGCCCTCCAGCAATGTATGTCAATATCGAGCGAATGTATCTTCTCCTTAGGGTTCTGGCTCTCGAGGACTACAACGCCCATCACTCTGTATTGAGCGGATGAATGCTGAGCCTGTGAAGGCAGTAAATGAATGAGAGATTCATTCTCAGAACACAAGTTATTAGTATCTACATAACTTTTCTCCAATCAAGGAGATTCAGCGAGTTTCCCACTCCAAAGCCCCCCCCTTGTCATTTGTTTCCACGACGGGGTCCCTTTAAGCCAGACACGTATTTGGTTTTGTTTGGCTGTTTTGTTTGTTTTCGGAGCAGGAAGGATAATACATCGGAGCGGAGAAAAGCCAAGGACTCGGAGCAGCTGCCGGCTCGCTGTTTGTATAGTATTTCCCTGCATTAAGCAAAACATGGAACATTATTAATACCGTTTGCCTAAACTTTCTCCATCCTCTACGTCCGGCTCTGGATCATCTTCTGAAGGGCTGGAGAAGACCTTTTTGTAAATTCGACAAGAAGGAGAGGGGCGCAAGAAAAAGTCATTTGTATGCAAAAGGCCCTGGGGCCGTTTCTGGAGTTGGCAGTCACAAGATGACCTTAAACACAGATCTGGCGTTGGATCAGAGACCTTTTCATGTAGATGATTTGACGGCGAGATTTCTGCTCTTGCTGGGAACGATACTTCCATGGATTATAAGAAGGGACTGCAGCCACCGCGCAGCTCTCCCTCCGCTGGAGTGCGCGGCTCTGGGTTTATTGCACAGAAATGCCCAACGTTTTAGATTTTTCGGTCTGAGAAACCTATGGATGTGTTAAAAAACCCTTCATATTCAAGTAGGGGCGTTGGGATGCAGAGCAGAACATTTACAAAAGCAAATTGGGGCAATAAAAGGGTAGATTTACTAAGAGTAGTTCTGATAACTGGTCACTAGGGAAGAATCAAAAGCACAATCTCCAGAACCAGCTGAGGAGAGCACCATCTCATGACCTCCAGAACCAGCTGGAGAATGCACGGCGGCATGGTATCCGGAACCAGCTGGAGAAGGCGCGGTGGCATGGTATCCGGAACCCGCTGGAGAACGCACGGTGGCATGGTATCCGGAACCAGCTGGAGAACGCACGGTGGCATGGTATCCGGAACCAGCTGGAGATCGCACGGTGGCATGGTATCCAGAACCAGCTGGAGAATGCACGGCCGCATGGTATCGGAACCAGCTGGAGAATGCACGGTGGCATGGTATCCGGAACCCGCTGGAGAATGCACGGTCACATGGTATCCGGAACCCGCTGGAGAATGCCCGGTCACATGGTATCCGGAACCAGCTGGAGAATGCACGGTGGCATGGTATCCGGAACCAGCTGGAGAATGCACGGTGGCATGGTATCCGGAACCCGCTGGAGAATGCACGGTGGCATGGTATCCGGAACCCGCTGGAGAATATACAGTGGCATGGTATCCGGAACCAGCTGGAGAATGCACGGTGGCATGGTATCCGGAACCAGCTGGAGAACGCACGGTGGCATGGTATCCGGAACCAGCTGGAGAACGCACGGTGGCATGGTATCCGGAACCAGCTGGAGAACGCACGGTGGCATGGTATCCGGAACCAGCTGGAGAACGCACGGTGGCATGGTATCCGGAACCCGCTGGAGAACGCACAGTGGCATGGTATCCAGAACCAGCTGGAGAACGCACGGTGGCATGGTATCCGGAACCCGCTGGAGAATGTACAATACCATGGTCCAGTTGGTGAATGTATTATATCTAGAACCAGCTGAATCTGCACGATCTGCACAACTATCTGGAGATCACATGAATCAGTGATTTACAGATCCAGCGGCTTCTGGTCCAAACCAAATTCCAGCATTGGATGCCCCGGGAGACGATCCTCACAATGTCCTTTTGGCCACACACAGGGGATTTGTCTGCAATAAAGGACTCGGCACCTCATGCAGACCAGGGTCTGCCTTAACCTGTGCTAAAAAAATCCTCTGATATACAACATCCAGCTTCATCCCGACACACATCCTCCAACATCACATAAGATGGGGAAAGATGATAGGGGGACCCTGGAAGGGGAGGAATAACATAAAAAAGCAATACAGGAGAAGGGGTGCGAGATGACAGGAAGAAGCAATCAATGGAACAGAAATGTCAGAAAACAGACAAAACATGTTTTTGTTACATATTACATTTTTCACTGTAACGTTTCTGGTGGTGTTCATGAAAAGCAAACTCTATGGCACCATGAATGTCTCCCCCCCCCCCGAATAGAGGCCATTTATATCGCAAAGACCTGCCAAGCCGGCCTGACCCAGACAAGATCTCCAACGTGTTTGTCCGAGACATCCATATGTCAGAAAAAACACATACACACATATGTTATCTATTAAAGAGAAAGGAGAAAACAATGAAGGTCCGTATTTAAGAATGGGGGGGGGGACTTGCATTCCGCTTAATGAAATATCAAGAAAAATGTAATCAGGTCAGAAAAGAGACAGTGGGGTGGAATAAATCAATGAAAAAAGAGATAAAAATAATGTGCTAAACAGCAGAAAAGGGGGATTAAAAAGGCGCGTGAGGAGGGGGGGCAGACGAGAAGGGTTCGGATGGAGTCAGCATGATTCCAATCTGTATTCCTCCCCGCGCTGGGAGCAGCAGGTGATGAGCGCAGTAGGAAAGGAGCAGCGTCCTGCGGATTGTGGGGAGGAAGCATAGGTAATGGATGGGGGCAAGTATACCGGGCCACTTCAACTGGTATGACTATAACTCCTATCATACTCAGCTTGTTGCTGGACGGCAGAAAACCATCTGGGTTGCCAGAGGCTGCCATTGTCTAATGGATCAAAATTCAGTAAGCATTAGACTTTCTATTTTCTAAGATGATCTAAATGGTTCTAGATTGCTTTTGTGTTTTTGTATCCATGAGCCCCTCTATCCTCGCACCCGTCCCGACCCATGGCATTCCCCAGTTTTGAGGGATGGGGACTGTTGCAGGGGACGCTCCATACCGTGGTGTCTAGATGTCCTAGTCTCAGAAGACTCCTGGTGACAACCGCTAACCCGATTTACACACCGGAAACACTTCCAAAAAGTGATCCATATGGTAAGAGGTCACCCTATCTACTCTTGCCCTGGAGGCAAATGATCAGCTTGCCCTAACACGGCATCGCCACAGCTGCCAGGGGCACATGTGGCTTGTGTTCCAGGTCAATAATTCTCATACTTTGACATTGATGGGTGGATGGGGCACCCCTGGGTGATCTACAATGGGAATGGTGAAGTTCCAAATATTGAACGATAACACAAGCACTAGAAGAGGGCAATGTATCTCCATATCTTCTCATAGTTGACAGCCAACTATTAGCTCCCCTGATGTGGTAGGACTACAACACCCATGACTTTCAGGCAGCTTTAGGCTTTCTAAACACTGGCTGAGGCTCGTGACAGTTGTAGCTGAGTGGCCGATTACAATGTGACGCTCCAAATACGTTCTTTAGTAAAGCGAAACAAGCCAATAACTCAATGTATTCGTCGGCAGTCGGAACTCCAACTCTCATGATTCACAGCCTGCCGCTGAAACTGTCCTTTTTATATATTCAGAGTATAATGGGAGTGCTGGTCTCAATGTAAAATTCTAGATTGTTTTAATGTCACTGATAATTTACGCCGTCCCCTTATTGTAATAGTGACACAGAATCAGCTGGCATCCTATTAATAAACATAATATAATGAGGCTATATATATATTTTTTTTTAATTAATAATATATATTTATAATTTAAAATTATTATTAATTAATAAAATAATTCAAACAAATTAGAGATGAACATGCCTCCAAATATAAGGTTTATTTATTCTAGCGCTGTTTAAACGCGGGGGAATATTAATAAAAATAATTTGATGTGTTGGCTTTGATTAGAACGGGGTAAGTGGCGTCTCGCCAGGGACGCGTAATCGGGGTCGGGAAGCACCGCAATCATTTGGAGTTCTTATCAGGATGATTTATGGCCCTCTCTGCTCCCCGTCCTGCTGTCACGATGACCACATATAAGATGCACGCGCGTTAAGCCCTATATGAGGGACACAGCTTGAGAGTTAAGGCCGTTTATCGTAGCGCTTGGGGTTTAATTAATTCTGCTCATTACAACTTCGCATTCTCGGTAATTAAATTCACAGCTTCCAAGCCTTTATTTTTCCAGGGGAAACGCCGACCGGCTATAGTGTTATACGGCTTTTTATTTTTTTTGGTAGAGCTGCGAGGGAATGAATATTTAATACATTTCATTCTCTGCAATGAGAAAAAAAACCCTGAAAATATTTTCCTTGCCGTGTCTCGCGAACGAAAGGTGGAACGGCATTAGATGTTTCTGAAATGAATTACAAATCCCGGCAAGACAAGTCTTCTACATGCCACGGCTCCTTCCGTCCAATCGGAGTAACTGCCAACGCTTAGGCATATGGCTTCTGAATCTAAGACGAGACGAATGAATGATTAGGGTTTGAGTCTTTCCATCATGTTTCTACGTCCCTCATTCAGATACAAACTATACGCTAAGTATTCTCGTAGGGGCGCATGGGCATGAGCAGATGCATGCGCAGCCAACTCTCCTGCATGGATCCAAATCTCTTCATACATCTTCCGTTAAGATTCATTAGGTTCTACAA
This sequence comes from Spea bombifrons, assembly GCF_027358695.1. Lineage (NCBI taxonomy): Eukaryota > Metazoa > Chordata > Amphibia > Anura > Pelobatidae > Spea > Spea bombifrons. The sequence goes on along the minus strand of NC_071090.1, from coordinate 104,712,452 downwards.
GTGTTCGGTACTTTGCCCATCTGTAGTCCTCCACGACTATATGAAAGCCACCTTGGAGATACTTACCATCTTCTCTCATGTATAAATCAATAAGGAAACTTCAGAAACAAATGGAAAGCCAAAGCCAGACGCCTACAGTATGTACGACATACGGGTATAGGAGGAGAAGAAGGACCTGCGTGATTAGGAGTCCTTTCAAAGACATCTTGAAGCAGTGGAGGTCCTTCAAGTGGGTTGAGGTACATGTATACGGACCCCTGCTTGTAGAGCATCTCATTAACAAATCATGGGCAGTCGGCGTTCTACTTCATCCCGAGGCAGAATTTCAGACTTCGGATCAAATAGAACACAAAATAAAATCAAGGGAAATAAACTGAATAATTAGATTGTAAGCTCTTGTGAATGGACTGTAAGCAGCGCTGTGGAAATTGTTGGCGCTATAGAAATAAAAGATAATAATAATATGGCGGGATGAGAGTGATTTGATCTGGAAATGCCGGTGGCTCCCTAAAATGTATACCCTGACAATACACAGAATCCAAACAGCGGCTTTCTATTTTAAGTGGCCGTAGATACCGGCTTTGGTGGGGATAACGCCAGCGCCGGCCTTCCCGCTCTCTCAGGAGTCAGGCTCCTAATTAAAGCAGGAGCCTCATGTAAACGCTATTCAATACCCAGCCAGGAATCTTCAAACGTCTCCGCACTTTCATCATCATATATCAAAGCGGAGTTAAGCTGTGAAATTATTTCAGACTTTCCTTAATGCAGAGCACTCCTTATAATTGAATTAACACTTTCATTTACCTGTCCGGTCTATGGAGACCTCTTCCCTATAACTGCTCCATATAAACCCTTTTACTAACCCCTCCCATCACGCAGTATAACCCTTCCCTGTAACCACTTCCATTACCCTTCCCTTTAACCCTTCCCTGTAACCACTCCCATCACGCTATATAACCCTTCCCTATAACCACTCCCATCACGCTATATAACCCTTCCCTATAACCACTCCCATCACGCTATATAACCCTTCCCTATAACCACTCCCATCACGCTGTATAACCCTTCCCTATAACCACTCCCATCATGCCATATAACCCTTCCCTGTAACCACTTCCATTATCCTTCCCTTTAACCCTTCCCTGTAACCACTCTCATCACGCTATATAACCCTTCCCTGTAACCACTCCCATCAAACTATATAACCCTTCCCTATAACCACTCCCATCACGCTATATAACCCTTCCCTGTAACCACTACCATCACGTTATATAACCCTTCCCTATAACCACTCCCATCACGCTATATAACCCTTCCCTGTAACCACTACCATCACGCTATATAACCCTTCCCTATAACCACTCCCATCACGCTATATAACCCTTCCCTGTAACCACTCCCATCAAGCTATATAACCCTTCCCTATAACCACTCCCATCACACTATATAATCCTTCCCTGTAACCACTCCCATCACGCTATATAACCCTTCCCTGTAACCACTCCCATCACGTTATATAACCCTGCCCTGTAACCACTCCCATTACGCTATATAACCCTGCCTTGTAACCACTCCCATTACGCTATATAACCTAGTGCCCAGAGCTTTGGCCATGAAGAGGTTAAACAGGTGACGTAGTCATGCATGTAGCCTGTAAGCCCTGGTCCTACGTGAAGAAATCAGTCCCAAAGAGCAGGGCTAAGAAAGTGCAGGGATCGGGAGCCAAGGGGATTCTCCCTGCCCACTGCTGGCAACACTGCTGGCAGCCTATGCCCCCTTTTGCAGCGCACAGGGTAATATATATATATATATATATAGATAGATAGATATCCATACATATATTACATACAGTATATAGTACAGTATATATATATATATATATTACATACAGTATATAGTACGGTATCATCAGTCACAGGAACCTGGGAATCCTCCCATACTCTGAACGAAATGATGTATTTGTGATAAGCGATTGCTAGAGACAAGAGGATTCTGGGAAAGCGCTAAAGGAACATTTCCTCGTTGGCCCTTTGAATAATAGCATAGATTTTCATTAAAGGGAATCCTGATGATTGATTTTTGGTTAGTCCGAGCCAAGGGAATCACGCGGGGATTCACTCACATCACAGAGAGCCTTGAGCTGCCTCCCGTAACAATCCGGGAGGGAATAATAATAGGTGCATACAGAGGAGAGAGCGAGGACGGCGATTATGGAGATCCGCAGCCTGTGCCATTCTGTCATTTACTGAAGCATATTAAAATGCTTTATCACATTCTGCCCGTGCCACAATATGCTGGCCGCAGATATGCAGCGCTCACACAATGCGGCCTTAAAAATGGGAAACGTCCGCAGCGCCGCCGGTATTAGGAACCCAATATATATAAATAAATATATAATATATTCCGAGCGAAAGACCGACATTAAGAAAAGTGTTTTATACCCCTGCTCACACATATTAATGCACATGTGGCTTTACACAGAAAGTCTGCATCAGGATGTCAACGTTCCGAATTAGAATACCGAGCAGCCAGTGAGAGATAAGAAAAGATTGCAGTCTCTCCCTGGCAGAGATTTCTCGACGTCATGGCTACCCGCTCCTGGGACAGGTCTGTCTCTGCCAGCACTAAAGTGTAAAGATCCTTACCGCCGGGTTTGACCTGGAGTCTCCGGGTGAAGCTCTGCTTCCCTCAGTCTCCGGCTCAGTTTCCAGGCAGGGTGTGTTATGTTTGGCCACACCCACTCCCCTCGCACTCACTAAAGGCTGGCTGGGGCTAGCCCTGCCCTTTCTCATGAAGCCACTCCCCCAAAAGGGAGGGAACCAATGGGCTGTCTGGCCTTGTTTGTCTGCTTTGTCTTCAAGGTTATCTAATTTTTTCACACACCCCCCACACGAAATGGAAAAGCGCTTTACATTACATTAAGTTTATTTATATAGCACTTTGTTCTTTTACTCTGCAGAATACCCCCCTTTATATGCCCCGCACTCCATCTGGGTCAATAGCACGTTGGGGCACCTAAACCTGCCTAAAGGGGCAATGCACTGCAAGCGATTTCAGGCCATCTCAGTGCGTGGGCCCTCATGCAAGCAACAGGAACTGACAGGTATCGAGCAGGCAGTCAGCAGGTGTATGAATGAACAAAGCTGCCCTGCGACAGAACAATGGATATATATATATATTCATATATAGTACATCCACAGTACACAGTTTATATACAAAAATCCTGGCGCTGACTTCTGGCTAATTAATTACACATATACAAAAAAGAATAAAACCTCGCTGACGAAGCCCGGCGAGGCCCAAACGTTGGGGTCTGCTGCATGTGTCGTCCAGAGGGGGTTTTGCCTGGAATTTCAGGGCACCCGGGACACTTTTCTACCGTGAGAAGATCTAAGGAATCCACCGAGAATCCTCTGAGCTTCGTTCAATATATATATCTTATAATCTATATTCTAACGCATTTATTTACTTTTTGCGTGACGGCCGTGGCTTTTGTCTGTATGGATCTTTAAGCGTCTCTAATATTTCCACCCCTGCTGTGCTGACATCTTACTTTCAGCTGATTAAACCAAACCACCTCCAGAGTAGCCACCGCCAAGCATCCGGCTTTAAATACATATGTAATTTCAGATTAGCTAATTAGGGAATTACAATTACCTCCTAAAAACAATCAGAGGAAAGACAGTGAGGGGAAAGTGAGAGACGTGAACAGAAGAGAAAGAGGAGAAAAGAAAGAAAAGAAGTGATAACGAGAGAGAGAAGGGAGAGAAACAGACGGGGAAAAGGGAGAGGGGAATGCAAGGCAGGAGGGAGAAGAGTGTGATACAAGAGAGGGTTCAGAGAGACATGAGAGGAGGGAGATACAAAATATAAAAGAGAGGGACAAAAGGGAAGATGGAGAGAGAAAAAAGAGGAGAAAGGAAGGAAAGAATAACACAAGAGAGGAGAGAGAGGGACAGAAGAAAAAAGGAGAGGCGGACAAAAGATTGAAAAGCAAGGAAAGAGGGACACAAGAGAGGAGGAGATACAAAAAAGGAGAGAGGGGGACCCAAGAGAGGAGGAAGAGATGGACAAAAGAAAGTAGGGAGAAAGGGATACAAAAGAGGAAAGGGGAAATGAAAGACATAGCAATAAGAGGAAAGATGAAAAGGGGTCACAAGAGCAGTGGGCGCTAAAAGAGTGGATGGTGAAGATAACTGAAGAGGGAGGAGGGTAGACATGGGAGAAGAGGGAAAGAAGAGGGAAAAGGAGACATGAGAGAAGAGCGGAATGAAAGTAGGATGAAAAAGATCTGAGAGAGGAATATGAGAGGAATATGAGAGAGCAAAATGGAACGCAAGGGATTAGAGAGAAAAGGCGGCTGAACACGAGAAATAGAACATAAGAGACAGACATGAAGGGGGAGCAATACAGAAATACGACATGAAAGAAACTGAGATAGCAGAACATGACAGGCAGGGAAGGAGGGGGGTATATATATATACACACATATATATGCCGTCACACATGCTGCAGGGCCGGATTTCATGCCCCGCACCCCAGAGCCGCCAGCAGAAAGGAGAAGAAACCCGTCCAGCTCGTCGCTCGCTTCCTATTACAGAAGTGGAAATAACATGCGGCTAATGCCCTGCCGGGGGCTCGTGCCAGTAACTGGTCCTGATGACTGGGGGCATGCTGGGTGCGCTTACACTATCTGGGGGGGGGGCATTGAGTAACGTCTCGCGTCTGTGAGCTCTTTGGGTCAGAGTAGAAATTGCACATGGGGCGCTATTAGCAATAAGGGCAGCCCTGAGGCTGATAGATCTGTTAATAATTTGCCAGCAAGCAAAGAGTTAACGAACGTGTCCGGCAAACATACAGCAGGCACCAGCTTATCTTGCGATTTATAATAATTAATCCCGGGGCAGACGGATAGCGTGTTCACAGGCCGCCGCCGACTGCTCAATTAATTTATGTACATATTTTTTTTGGGGGGGTCCTGATTAAAGATACGCGGGTTGCGTGTAGTCTGTAAGCGTAGCGCATGTTGGGACTTCAATGCATGCTTAAGGGCCAAACTGAGTGGGTTTCTCCAGTGCGGTGGGCCGATCTGGACATACACCATACATGGTTAAACCTGTGAAATAAAACCATTTATTATGCAAGGTCAGCTCACCAAAATCCTGACACCCTGTCTATGGTTGGCCTTTCACAGCGCAAGCATACGGCTCACTGTTTAGTGAATAAACCCCTTGGTGATCAAGGAATGCAATTGGGTTTATTTAAAAAGAGCAGTTCTGACACAAAGTTTTCAAAATGGTATTATTACCGTGGCAACAAATAGATTGGTTCTATCAACACGTACATTCCAATTGGTTATGGCGGTAATCACACCTGGGAACCTGGCAGGACCTGGAGTCTCAGGTGAAGCCCTGCTTCCCCAGGCCACTTTCTTCTTTCTCTGGGCATCTGATCTGTATTTGGCCACACCCACTCCCCACCCACTCCAGTGTGTCCCATGTGTGGTTGTTTTTGCCCCATGCATGTCTAGCCACACCCCATGTATATGTAGCCCCTCCCCTTGACAAAGCCCCTCCCCAGAAGAGAGAGAGCTCCTGGTAGGATGTTCCCAGGTATGGTAATTAAGACCACATTTAACCACGCGCTCTCCAGGGGTTAAGTCACAGGGTCCTAGCGCCAGGGTCACAAACAACTCAGAAAGAAGATAAATCGTGGCTGCGCTGAGCCGCTCCAGCGTTATGACAGCATTGATTTTTGGGGAACTGGAAATAAAATATAATTTGGTCTGTAATTAACGGGTTAACAAGTCATTCTCTGACCAACTTAGGGCAATAATAAGCATCACGAAAGCAGCTGAAGGGTTACCTGTTAGCTACAAACGCACACAGATCCACCGGCAGGTTTAGATGTAATGTAAGGACTTTTTTCAGTAGATGAATGGAACAGTCTCCCAGCAGAAGTGGTAGAGGTTAATTAATGGATCCTGAACTGAAAAACGAGACCAACGACCGACTTGATGGCCGAGTGACTCTTATCTGCCGGTGCATTCTAGGTTGACACATACATCCGTATAGGTTTGAGTCTCCTGTTATGATTGATGCCAACCTCTGTCTTTCCCTCAAGGTCAAATGGCCAGGAGAGTCGGCAATTAAAGTGGCTTCCAGACCCCGGAGCTCCGGTGAAGCGTGAGACGCGATCACTTCTATCTCACACAAAGTGCTGCTCGGCGCTCTTCAGTAAATGGAGTGCCAATCTTACCGCCGGCCGGCAGAAAAAAAAAAGCATCTCCGCTGAAAGCAGGCATTAGTATGCCTCGGGTCTCCGCAAACCAAGCACAAATCCTGAGTCCGCTGCGTTCTGCAACCCGAGGAGCCCAAGGAAGCGGGATTAACAAATCCCCCCCCCCAAAATGATCAGAGATCCTGATGTAGTGACTGGCCCAGAAAATGGTCCTAAAAACCGCGGCCCGACAGAAGTTATTCTGGATTAAGTCACCTGTATTGAAGCAGGGATTTCAGCAGTGAGAAAAGCGCCAGTTGGGATATCATTAAATCAGAGTGGAATATCAGCTCCAGACTCTGTGACGCTGAATATCTGCCCATACACCCCGAGATACCCCGGCGGGGGGTAAAAAATCCTCACGGGCAGCTACTGAGAGTTCCCAGGCATGATTATTAAGTATGAAGCCTTACAGGTCACAGACACCGGCCCGCGAACGCTCCCCCCCCCACACGCCTTCAGTAAATAAATGCACACGCGTTACGTTACAGTCATGTGATGCGTCTCGTGTACTCGGAGGTCTCCCTGAAAAAAGTGATTTTCTGAACGAAAGCCAAGTCTTCTTATGGAGAGTTTTGAATCCTCACTTTTTTCTCCACCGATCTGCCCAGCATGCCCTCCCCACCCTCCAGCCTGCTCTATCTTCCCTCCTCAACCCCTCTCCTCCAACCCTCCCTCCTAATTCTCTCAGGTCAAGCCTGCTGTCTGCCCCCCCATCCTCTCCTCTAACCGGCCCTGTCTGCCCTCCTCACCCCCTCTCCTCTAACCCTCCCTCCTAATTCTCTCAGGTCAAGTCTGCTGTCTGCCCTCCTCACCCCCTCTCCTCTAACCGGCCCTGTCTGCCCTCCTCACCCCCTCTCTTCCAACCTTCCCTTCTTCACTCTCTCAGGTCAAGCCTGCTGTCTGCCCTCCTCACCTCCTCTCCTCTAAGCAACTCTGCCTGTCCTCCTTACTTCTCTCTTCCAACCTTTCCTTTTCTCCCTCTTTCCTCATTAAATATACAGCCTCTCTCTTCTCCTTCCATCCAATAATCCTCTTCTCTATCTCTCTCCACTATTCTACCCTCTCGCTATATGATCCCCCCTAACCCGAGTGACATCACCAGGGTCTCGGGTTCTGCGGACGCATGCAGCCACTACCCGTGTTTACATACATGTACGTTTGCTGCAGCTGCCTGCGCTGTAACTTCTCCCTCATTACACATTTTCCTCGATTCGCGGAGAATGATCGCACTTCCTGTTATTTCTTTTAAGGGGATTTACTTTGTTCTCCTTATTTGTTCACTTTAAAACGTCCCCCAAAAAAATGACATCATTAACTGTTTGTTTTTGTAAACAGGAAGTCTAGCGGATGTTTGTGATGTCATCAAACAAGCAACTCTTCATATCCCATACAGGGTGAGTAACAGCGGCTGGGCAAACAGTTAACGTTCCACTAGGGGGCGAGTGTGAGTTACACCGCACCCCAAAAAAACACATTTATCCCACATAATGAGCAATTCTGGTGCAAAGTGGTAAAAAGGGAGCGACATTCCATTGGTTGCTATGGTGACTTGAAGGTGCTGGTCCACAAAAAAGTAATTGACCTCTCTAGTATATCCACAACCTACGGATGATGGTCACATGACAAATAAATTGCTCTCTGCCCCCCCCAATCCATATTATCATTCCATAGAAAGCGCGACCGATGATAAGAAAACGGATTCTATCAACAGAGGTCCTCGTCGCCGAGACTCCGCAATCCCATCACAGGCAGTGACATGGAGACGGAAATAAGCGGACCCCTGGGCACCGCATCCTATCAGGGGTCCGGAGGAGGGGGGCGTACGGTAATAGCGGAGGGAGATGCTGATCACATGCAGCTAATAAATACATTCATAGAAAATATATCATTTTACAGGATCGGTGAACTCTATCATATTATTGCCATGTTATTTCACCAAAATGTTCCCTTAGCCCAGAAGACTTTGCTGGGAGGGTAGTAGATCAATGAAACAGCCTCCCAGCAGAAGTGGTAAAGGTTAATCCAGTGAGGGAGTTGAAACATGCATGGGGTGTCGTTTACTGAAACGTATCCACAGCGGCTCTGCGACATACAGCGTGCAGGGCTGCGAAGCTCCATGCCTTCACCACGACTGCTTTACAGGGGGAAACGGACACAGACGTGAACAGAGTATGTTTGGCAGACCCCTAAACAAAGCCGTCCAATAAATATGTAATAACCAAAAATATATAAGGGGGGGGGTACATGCTGTCCAGAACATACATCATTTTACGCACACGTGGACCATCTGACGCATTAAACACGTGTCTCTGACCCTCTTTATAATAAACGTGACGTGTACATCAAGCTTGTGGGTCCCCGACAATTACTACACAATATGCCCCCTCTTCTTGTAAAAGGATTGTGGGAGTTGCAGTCCATCGATACTCTATGTAAAGCTGAGAGCGGTATTGAGAGTCCAAGCAGAGGCAGCGATTACGACGCTCCTCTATACTGCTATTTAAATGACTCCAGGGTTATTTATTATCGGAAATGCGATTCGGACTCTGAGACTCGCAGCCGGCCGGGACCCTATTGGGTAAAACGAGCTCTCAGGGCTGATTATCAAAAACCAAGGGTAACCGCGTCAGGAAATTACGGGCTGTCACTAAGCGTTGGGTTGGTTCAGATTAATCACTAACATTTGATCTATACATGACAAAATGCACGTATTGAGGATCCCGTGACCGCTGACGTCTAACTGTCCCATTAGAGTCTGGGTGCCGTGATCCGGTCATATAAAGACATATAAGAGAGCAGGTAGAGACATGAATTGTATGAAGTAACGCATGGGTAGAGCTGTAAAGGGGAACACTCTATATATCCGTTATCAGATAAAACGGTTTCAAGAGAATTCTGCTGTTCTAGTTCTGTTATCTTAGTTCAAATCTGCTGGACAAACACCCTGACTCATCGTGGTAAACGATACAATGGCTCAGACTTAATCACTCAGTCAGACTCTCTGACTATGAAAGTCTATGTAGGAACGGACTTCATTAGCATTGCTGTAAAGAATCAGCTCAGTGCGGCGTTTGAGTCATCCAAAATATCACATGACTGACAACAATGGCAGCTATTGGAACAAAATGATAAAGCCAGGCTTTGCCCTATATTATTGTATACAGTGCTGGGGGTTATATTATTGTATACAGTGCTGGGGGGTTATTACTGTATACAGCGCTGGGGGGTTATCACTGTATATAGCGCTGGGGGGTTATCACTGTATATAGCGCTGGGGGGTTATCACTGTATATAGCGCTGGGGGGTTATCACTGTATATAGCGATGGGGGGGTATTACTGTATACAGTGCTGGGGCTTATATTACTGTATACAGCGCTGGGGGTTATTACTGTATACAGCGCTGGGGGTTATATTACTGTATACAGCGCTGGGGGTTATATTACTGTATACAGCGCTGGGGGTTATATTACTGTATACAGCGCTGGGGGTTATATTACTGTATACAGCGCTGGGGGTTATATTACTGTATACAGCGCTGGGGGTTATTACTGTATACAGCATTGGGGGGTTATTACTGTATACAGCACTGGGGGGTTATTATTACTGTATACAGTGTATACAGCACATCCCCCTACCTATTGAGCCATCTCTCCCACCCGTCTCCAGCACAAGGCACTGGTGGTCTTCCATTAACCTATTTTCTAAGCTGCAAGAATGTTGGGCACTGAGTTCAAAGTGTGACGGAGAAAGCACGGGGACCCAACCACCAACGGCAACGTCACACGACAACTTAACCCATACGATTATAAAGTGCTAAGGGCAGTTTAAGAGGCCAGCAGGACGTTTTCAGGTGATGCTGTATTTTGAGGTCACTGTAAAAGGGACAGCGTGGTGACTTCTGACACTAAAAGCGTTTATTAGAACATTCTTCTCATCATCAACATTCTGACTCTAAACCTTTGTACCACATTCCCTCATACAATGAGTAGGATCGGTGCAGGTATAGATGTATCCTCCTCTTCTGAGCTCTCCAGCCCCCTCTACAATCCGACCATCTTTGCCCCAGCAGTCCCTAAACTTCATTCCATCCACCCCTGCTGGGCCCTCTTTTCCTTCTGCACCGGTATGAGTTAACGTGCGTCCACATTATTGTTAACCTCATATATCGCCAGCCTTAGCGTTATCTCTAATACTGTGTTCTTCCCATGTGTAACAGCGCTACGGATGCAGCAGGCGCTCTACAAACGTCATGTAATAATGTCTGTGATGAGCACAATCCCACCACTAGATGGCAGTGCGACAGCCCCAGGCCACAATAGGTCAAGACGGCATAAAAACAGTTCATTTTCTAAAAATGTAGAATTTAGACAACCCTTTTTCCTTTGCAGGCAGGAGGGTCCTCAAGTGTCATCAATCCAAAAAGCACCGGTGTTCGTTTAGTTCTGGTTTAAGGGCGTGGAAAAGGAAAACACATAAAAAGAAGTCTCACGATGACTCCAGATTTGTAGGTTTCTGTGCGATATAAACGTACGCTGTCTAATGAACCGTGATTTCTAGTGCGGTTTCTACCACTGCGTTTTGTTTATAGTCTAAGTTTCATCTGTGTTCCAGCTGTGGTCCTGCAGCTGAGAATGATGGCGGCCCAGTAACAACCGGAACGACCCTATATCTAACTGGTCCGTAGCGCACAGCAGGATTTGATTGGACATTCATGATGGATCTCCACAAAGATACCCTGAGATGATTCCAGTACCAATCCCAAAACTACACGCAGGAGCCATATTTCTGCTAGGCAAATAATGATGACGCCTAAGGCCAGCAGGCTTTGAGCAGCATTGGCTAAGAGTTAAGTTCCTATCCCACAGCGAGGAATTATATAGACCCACCGAGGTGGAGAAACCCATGTTTACAATGCCAATTTTTTTATAGAGAAGTATAAACCAAGGTAAACAGGTTGAGGTATCGGTGTCGACAATGAACAGGTCCCTCCTAGCATCTTCTCAAACTTAATGTGGCCCCTAAGCGACTGCTTCCACCCCTTCCCATCACAATCCCTTTACCGTCACATATTTGGGCCCTCAAGTTTAGACCCCAAGAAGGGTTCACCTGGCATCAACGCCAGTTGAGAGTCTACCAGTCTCAAACAAAGGCAGGAGACATCTCCCCACAGCCCATTGCCACCACTTACCGTTGCTTATGGCTTGAGTGACTGTTGCTGGTCGTCCCGTGGAAAGATGAGGGCCAGGACATCCTCGACTTCCTCAAGCCAGGCCGATCGCTGGTGTCCATGGCATCCGACCTCTCCATTTGTCGGTGATGGTGGCGGTCCGTATCGGAGTATCCCCTGTGCTTTATTCTTATGGGCGTCCTTGGTTGCCTCCACAGGTGTTGAGGAGGTTTTAGGGTGGCTTGTCCCTCCCGAGGAACAGGAAGGGACAGCGAAAGACTTTTCTTGGGACATGACGGCACTTCCATCATAGTGCAAATAAAAAAAAAAAAAGAAGAAGTCCAAAAATAAAAATTATTTCAATCACGGATAAACTCGAATTTTTCGAAGCGGTCCAATAGTGATGTGCAATTATAACAGTTAAGGATTTCTTCCTCTTTATACCGAAGGTGCGGTTATAATGAAGGAAAATAAACGTTATCACATTTGTTAAGCATCAATTTCTTCTAGTTATACAAAAAAAGTAATTATAAAAAAATAAAGCAAATATTGTAGATGACAAGAATAGCAATGACGTTTACAGCAAAATTAAATTCTCTCTTCGACGCCAAGATATAAAAAAATAAAGGCAAATAGTGTTTCTCTATTACACGCAACAAGCAGTTTTATTTTTCTTTTTATCAAGTTTAAGTTTTGTAGGGAAAAAAAAAAATAAAATGTCAAAAATTCTATTCTCCAGAAGGAAAAAATAAAATCTGGATGGCTCAAGCTTCAATTGTCTCTAGAAAAGAAAGATTTTGAATGAAAAAAAATATATATTACATGGAAAACTTGAACGCCCTGTTCTGTTTGCGTGAAGTTCCAATGGCTTCTAGTTGTGGAGTAAATAAATCCTTTGTTGTGGGTCAATTTCCATTACTCAGTCCCAAACGCAACGTCTATGTACAAAACATGACTCTGGAACCAGCTAATCAGGATTAATATATATATATTTGTTTTTTTTTGGAGAGCTGATCCCAAAATCTCACTGCGTCCCTCTCCGTTCAAAAATTATTGCTTGAATTATTGCCAATAAAGCATAAAAAATAATAATGAATAGGCAATTGGTAAAATAATAATAATAATATTAAAAATAAAATTTTTGTACTATTGCACAAGGATGATTGAAAAAGCAGATTAAAATTATAAATTGAATTGACGCACCGATGTGTTGACGGATGCAAATCCTGCCCCGATCCGGGTGCAAAACAATTATCTTTAGTGCAAAAAAAAATAATAATTTGAGCTATACACAGGGTGCGAGAGATCTTCCTCCCCAGGGCAGGTAGATGTGCATTAAATCTAGTTTCATTGATTGATAAATCCTCTGCGTTTATTCTTTTCTCTTAAGATGTGATTTAAATGTACAAAGACATCTTTGCCTTCTTATCTGTTTTCTTGTAATCCAGATCGCTTTCACCAGACTGGGGAACTGAGATGGGGAGTAATGGGAAATCTTTTAACCCCTACACATCCAGGATTCCACCTGCACCCCACATTGAGTTGGATTTTAACACAGGTGCCTAAATGCTGTTCCTTTACTCAAGCAGATGAGTGTTTCTTGCTTCTCCTGTGCATGCTGCTCCTTCTCACCACTTTTCACATATGCTTCCCGTCTCCACGTCCCCAAAACACGAAAGAAAAGCCCAAGAGCAACTAATTCTGCAATCAAAGCACTTTGTCCTGCTCTCCTCGAGGTGTGGATCCTGTGCCTCGCATGAGATTTTCCATGGCTGCACAGCCAGACAAGGGGTTCCGTTTGCAGGAAGCTCATGTAAGTAGAGAAGCCTGTGTTTCCTCCCCAAATCCATCCATTGCCATGGAAGTGCACACACGGAGCAGCGCTCGCCTCCCCTGCTCTCTCAGCCCAGTCTGCTGGGCGACTGACTGAGCTCTGCCAGGTGTCTCCCGCCTCCCCGCAGCCTCTTCTGCGACGTCACAGAGGAGGTGGGACCCTGGAACGATGATTTCCCCCCGCCTCCCACCCGTTCTCTGATTGGGCGCAAGCAAAATAATAGGAGCCAATAGAAAAGGGAGGGCTGTTTAAATCCCCCCCTTTTTTTTAATAGAGACACGTGGGGCTGCACAGAATTGCTCTTAAGGAGGACGTGGTATGCGGTGACTCTAACCATGCCAGGGTCATGTATGTAATGAAAATAATGTCATGTATGTAATCAGAAAAGGATCTGGAGCTATGTCAGACTACGCAGCATTCACACAGCTGGGCGAGATGCTAACAGTGGGAGACTGCACTATACAGAAGTACTGAGTGTCTGTATAACACATATATTGTATGTATCTGCTGATGGTATAATGGCGCTGCTGCACCGTGTAACGGTGTACTGATTACACGCCTCAACACCTGTAACTGTGTACTGATTACACGCCTCAACACCTGTAACTGTGTACTGATTACACGCCTCAACACCTGTAACTGTGTACTGATTACACGCCTCAACACCTGTAACTGTGTACTGATTACACGCCTCAACACCTGTAACTGTGTACTGATTACACGCCTCAACCCACCATAATATTTTCCTCTCCAGAATGATGCTGAGAGGGCACATGCTGTGCTGTATGATGATCAGGAGTATATATAAGGGACACCCCTACTATAGAAGAACGCATATCAAAGTACTCTGTGAGTGATCCTAATCCTCCGCCCGCCTCCATGGAATACTTTAAGCAGCCAATCGGCGGTATGAAAGTGTTCTTGTTGAAATGAATAGGAGCACTTTCCGTGCATGCGCACAGAGGTCTGAAACCCCCAAAACCTAAACTTTTAATTAATAAAAGTAATTACTAATGTGAAATGTAATTACATTCTGGGTTGTTGTTTGGTTTTATTATATAGAACTTTAAATATACTTATCATCACAAATACTGTTGCTGCTTCTGTCAGAAACCTCCAAAAAACATATTTTTTTGTTTTTAAGGCTGCTGTTCCACTTACTCTGCTAAATGTAACACTTTTATATTTAAAGGGGCCGCGCAGCAATAATATGCATCAAAGTGAATACGGCGGCTTGAGTGGCCCTTTTGGCTACGTGGAGCAGCACCTTTAGCGATAAAAGGAAGCAAATCCCAGGAAAAGCATGTGGCAAGCACGTGATTTCCATGAGTCGGGTTTAACCCCTTCACATTCGGGGCCGCTCGATTTTATTGGAATGTGTCTGTCTGTTTTCCATGGCAGCCGATTTCTGTCGGTGGCAGGAAATAAAGTAACACCTGGTAAGAAGGATAATTAGAGGGATTTTTGCCAACAGATACAAAGCAGTGAAAACAGGGAGAGAGCGTGGCAGCCGCCTTTGTGTTTATGTTTTTCTCTTTAATATTTGTTTTCCTTTCAAACGCGTCTAACAGACGGCAACGGGGAGGAAAAAATGAACTCCTACTTCTGTATACGAATAATGGATAGGATAGCTGCTGAAACCATTAAAAATGATACGTAGAGGGGGCAACATCGTTTACTCCAACGTGTGAAGCTGCTTCTTGTTTGACCGTTAAAGGAAAAATCAACTGGAAATGTTTGTTCTTTTTTTTAAAGGGAAAGTCTCCCGGAAACACGATTTCAGCCATGTACACAGTCATGCCGTGTAGCAGTGAATAGAACCGGGTCTTGTTTCACATTGTTCCTACGAGCTCTGTTTAGCTGTCACAACGTGGCCAGTAATGTGATATTTTTATTACTTCCAAAACTCAAGCGCTGCACAGAGCCCACGCTTTATGGCAATGCTAATGAGGTCCTGTTTATGCCAATGAAGTCTTTCCCATAAACTGCAGTCAGAGGGTCCACCTGGGGGGATTAAGGTGATAAGATATATGAGAGCTTAGTTTGATAACAGAACTGGAACAGATACAAAACGCTTTGGTCACCCTAGGGTGCAGCCTTCAGGCTGCCACCTCTCCTAGAAGACTTCAAGGTCTTCTTCAGAGAAGGACCAAGATATTCCGGTCCTCCTGCTGAGTTTTCCCCCAAGACGGGGAGGAAGAGGTTGTGACCCTGGAAGAGGAGGCTCTTCCATTCGAGAGTTTGTCACATGAAATCTCTGCACCTTGAGCAAAGTAAAAATTACAAAGTGTAGAATCTTCTTTAAGAAGGGAGCGATCCACTGGTCCTCTGGCCTGAGGATGACAGAGTCATGGAGTCTGAGGGGCTTTTTCCTCCTTACAGGGTTGCACCTACCCCACTATGGGGTTATAAACTGCGCAGACATGTTTTTAAATACCCTGGCCTTCTGGCTCTTGTAAAGAAGAATTTTTAAATGCCAGCCTCAGGGCAGTTGGCCGCTATACATTTTGTGCGGCCCTTTTTTGTCAGGGTGATGAGCCTTGGCCTTTTACCTGCCACCACCCTCTACGCCAGACCAGCCGAGGTGTTTCACGGCATTTGCCATGGTCCCTGCGGAGGATAAAAATCCCCCATTAGCCTGCTGATCCTTGGGGGGGTCGAAATATTTTTTGTGGCCCACAAGCTCTGCCAACAATGGGAGCCAAAGACCATTTGTCGCTGCTCACTGCACTTGGGTGGAGAAGAAGATTGGGACTCAGTCCCTCTTGGCTCATCGTTGACCATTGGATCCCCAGTTGGGCGCAGGACACATTTCATGTTTTTGTGAGGTTGCCTCAGGCTTCGATATAAAAAGCTATCAGATATCCATTGGCCTTTACTGTGTGGGCTCATACAATTAACTCAATTTTACCCCATGAGAACATTACTCCGTGCTCTATACCCCAACATATACGCTGAACCTAACCACCCCCCCCACGAATTCCCCATCTCTTCTGTAAATCCTCCTGGTCCGATATATAAAATTAGCCATTGTTTGCCCACTCGTGGAGTAAACGTGTCGCTTCCACGCGTGTTACGGATTTTTAGCGCGTCACTTATGGGTTAACCCCGTTAGTGCTCGGGATGAATGGAGCGGTGGGAAGCAGGCGATGGTAGTGAAGGTGTGATGGAGTATCTGGGATATTTCAGGCGAGGGATGGGGGTAACCCTTCCGTCGAGGAGATGCTGATTAGAGCGGATTTTTTTCTCCCCGTGGCTATTTTTATCACTCATTTAGGGATTTTTTTTCCCTCCTTGTTTTCAGCTGCAAACAGAATATCGGAGCCAAGCGCTGGAAATGAACCTGCATTTGCGCGACTCCCCACCGTCTTGTATGAATCGCCTTTCAAGGGTCTGCCGTAACTTGCTGCAGTATAGAGTCATACGGAGCACATCACGCCCCCCCCCCAAAAAAACTGCTCGTTTTTCCAAAAGGGAGAATATTTTACCCGCCCTAAATAATAAATAGTTATAAATCCACAATTCACACCATACCTTACTGTACATGAACTAACATAAAATAGCCCGTGTGCCATATTAGTCCTCATTTATCAAAAAACGAAGCATGTCGTCTTGTTGACCAAGCAATGGCCAATCAGTGTTTTTAACCCCTTAAGGACAATGGGTGGTCCCTAATCCCATTGAAAACAATGCATTTTGAGCCAGTACATGTACGGGCTTTGTCATTAAGGGGTTAATACCCTTATTTTTTTTCTCCTACCTTACTTTTCTACCCCTTTAGATGTCAAAGAGCAAAGTAAATGAGCCATCGTTACCAGCTTGTAATATCAGATACAATATCCCCGCAGGGCTTTATGTAGCCAGGTGGCCTGTGAACCCTACAAGAAAATAATGCAAATAAAGTACATTCAGCATTCCGATCATACACAGATTGATTTAAACATGCGATTCAAACATTCTAGTCGAGGGTGTTCATCAGGAGAGAAGGAGAAGACTGGCCCCCTACCTGCTTACGGTCTTCTCCAGCAATGGTCATGCCACTGATGCCCCCTGATCACCGATGAACCCAAATAAACCTCTAGCCGGGTCACGCCAGCCACACGGTAACATGTTCATGTAGAGCCGGGTCTGGACTGATACTTAAGTGAACCGGCGCCGGTTGGGAACCATCTGTGGAACAGGTGTGAAAGCGCTAACATTACTACTGACCGGGAGGACAGGCAGGGTGACAGATGTTGAGGAACCGTTCCACGTTCAGACGGAGAGACGAGCAAAAGTGGACTTTGAATAAAGGGGGATGTTGTGGTCTAATGAAGAAGATCATTTCAGGCTTCACCTTAGAATTTTAAGGTGAGTTTCACATTTCAGGTCCAAAAACGGTACCCACGGTGTGACAGCTTGCTTCATTCTTCATACATCAATTCAGAAGGTTCGGCTTCCTACTGCCAGGCCGGACACATCCACCCATGGTGATGGACTTTTCATAAGGCAGACTAGACCGCCATTTTTTAGGTAATTTGATGGTGTCCTACACCCAGGCCCGGACTGGCCATCGGGCACACCGGGCATTTGCCCGGTGGGCCGGGCCACGGCAGGGCCGCATTGACTTAGGGGCTGATGGAGCTGCAGCTCCAGGCCCCTACCCTACCAACTGCGACCGGGTCCGCCACTCTAAGGGGCCGGGAAGTCCCCACCAAGGCCGGCCTTACGGGTCTGCGGCCGCACAGGGCTTAAATTAAAACATCGGGGTTTTTTTTTACTTTATTTAACATGGAGGATGTTAAATAAAGTTGGAAAAAAAAAACCCCGATGTTTTAATTTAAACCCTGTGCGGCCGCAGACCCCTAAGGACGGCCCTGGTGGGGGCTTCCCGGCCCCTTAGGGCAGGGCCGACCTTTGGGGTGTGCGACCGCACAGGGCGCGGCCGCCACACTCCAGGGGGCGGCCGCTCATCAGGGGGTGCCAACTTGCGGCACCCGGCACCCCTCCAGAGACGGACAGTAATGTCCGCCGCTGGAGGAGCAGGCTCGCAAGGGAGCGGTATCGGAGGTCTTTAACAGACCACCGGCTCCCTTGAGTGATTTTAAGCCGGGTTCAACCCGGCTTAAAATCACTCAAGGGAGCCGGAGGTCTGTTAAAGACCTCCGATACCGCTCCCTTGTGATCCGCGCGGCAACAGCTGTTGTGCGCCGGGGTTTGTTTTCAGATCCCGGCGCACAACACTGAAGCCGCGCCCACCGCTGTCCGTGCCCTCTGACCCGGAAGAAGACAGAGAAGACAGAAGAACTGAAGAAGAGGAAAAGAAGCTGAAAGAAGAAAGGAAAGGTAGGAAAGCATTAAGTGAGAGTGGATTGGTATGTGTGTGGATCAGTATATATGTGTGGATCAGTATATATGTGTGGATTGGTATATATGCGTGGATTGGTATGTGTGTGTGGATTGGTATATGTGTGTGGATTGGTGTATGTGTGTGGATTGGTATGTGTGTGGATTAGTATATATGTGTGGATTGGTATATGTGTGTGGATTGGTATACGTGTGGATTGGTGTGTATGTGTGGATTGGTGTATGTGTGGATTGGTGTATGTGTGGATTGGTATATGTGTGTGGATTGGTATATGTGTGTGGATTGGTATATGTGTGTGGATTGGTGTATGTGTGTGGATTGGTGTATGTGTGTGGATTGGTGTATGTGTGTGGATTGGCGTATGTGTGTGGATTGGTGTATGTGTGTGGATTGGTGTATGTGTGTGGATTGGTGTATGTGTGTGGATTGGCGTATGTGTGTGGATTGGTATATATGTGTGGATTAGTGGATTGGTGTATACGTGTGGATTGCTATACGTGTGGATTAGTATATGTGTGCATTGGTAAGTGCGTGAGAGTGATGGGTGTTATGCTGTACCATTTCCAATGTCTTTTTCATGATCTAATTATGCTCTAAAAGTACATCATAACCCCCATCACTCTATACTGTTCCATACAGTGGCAGAGCTGGGAGGCAGAGGCCTTGCACCCCCACCACAGGACTCCTGAAAGGTAAGTGAACTTCAAAGAGGGAGAGGGTAGATAGTTAGGAGGGGGTAGTTGCGGCGGGCTTAAGGGGCTCTGCGTTAATGCGGCCATATAGGACCAGTCAGTCCGGTCCTGACTGGGCCTATTTTAAGGTGGGGGCCTGGAGCTGCAGCTCCATCAGCCCCTAAGTCAATCCTGCCCTGCCGCGGGCCCGGTCGCAGTTGCTGCTTGCTCCGGCAACAAGGTAAGTAGGGTGAGGGAGGGGGGTGCAGTGAAAAGGGGCAGAGGGGGGTTAGATAGTGAGAAAGGGGGAGAGGGGATAGATAGAGGCAGTACATATTGAGAAGTGGGGAAGGGGGTTACATAGTGAGAAGGGGCAGATAAGATGAAGAGAGGGGGTAGTGTGAATGCGTATGAGAATTAATGAATAAATGTGTGGATGAATTGTGTGAATGCGTATGACAATGAATTCATGTGAGGATGAATTGCTTGATTTGTGAGACTGCATTAATGAATGTGTTAATGATTTGTCTGAATGATTAAATGCAAAGATGGTACATGAAGGGTGGGCTTTAACAATAAATAAATAAATATGGGCTGCTCAGGCTTAAATGCCCGGGCCTATTTTTTGTCCCAGTCCGGGCCTGCCTACACCCACGTGGTTTGCCATTTTTCACCAGCGCCTACCAACTTCCAACATTTATGCGATTTTGGCTTACGTCCACTCTTTAGTTCTACGGAACACTGGGGTGAGGCACGCCAACAGTCTCTGTGGCTCTTTACACCAAGGGTTCAGATAGGGGTTCATTGTTATTTAGGAGAAAAAAAATAATTTAAGATGACTTTTATACTCACCAGAAAACAGAAAAACAAAGAAACAGCAACATTTACCCATGACTGGTCTTCGTTTTTAGAACACTTGCCCTGCTAAGGTGGATATCGGCCAGATCCACCAAAATCATCTAAATCAACAAACTGAAGACCCCTGTGGTATGATTTGCCAGGAGGACTACAAGACCTTTAACAAAATGTATCGGTAAACAGCGAATGGCCACCGGATAACCGCCGAAGACCACAGACTCGGCCGTGATAGTGAATGGCGGATTAAAATACAAATATATACCATCCGGGTGCACCTAGACCCTCAAACCAATAACATTTTACTATTCTATGTCTATTAGTCAGGGCTGGGTGGCAGGTAAGAACACTTTGTGAAACAGT
The DNA here is from genome assembly GCF_027358695.1 of Spea bombifrons. NCBI lineage: Eukaryota > Metazoa > Chordata > Amphibia > Anura > Pelobatidae > Spea > Spea bombifrons. Next base: position 104,691,932 of record NC_071090.1, on the reverse strand, counting down.
CACCCTGACCCTGCAGCTGCCCTTTAAAACCGTAACAATGTAGACCCGGCATTGTAAGCTTGGAAATCAGGTTCTCGCACGTTCTCGCAGTGGGACTCTACAATTTATTTCTAGGTTCTCGCTGCACCTAAAGCGTTCAGTTTCCAGAGACATACAATGTGTGTGGGTTTTTTGTGTGTAGGGGCAAACTAGCCGCATACGCTGGACTTGGCCACCTACGTAGGCCCCTGCGGTACAGATGGGGCCCCAGGGGCTCTGAAGGTCTTGGTGCACAAGCGCCTCGTTTGATGCTTCACTAGTGCTTCATCTGCTGCTGGTGACTTCTGTAATTATTTATTACCCGGCGCGTCGGAGAGCTTTGTTAATTGATTTCTGATTTGACGGGCGTGGTATGACATTCGGACACTCCGATCCGAAACCTGGACACATTTCTATTATAAATTCTATTATTTCTATTATAAATTCTATTATTTCTATTATAAATTCTATTATTTCTATTATTAATTCAAACCACCCGTTTCCAAGCAGGGATACACAGAATTTCTGGCCCGTCTGCAGCCCCCGTGGACCAGATTCATGGAGCTTTCCTCCAGCCCCGTATGACATGTCCCTCTATTGCCTCCTCTCCACTCGCCCCGGCTGCAGATCCCCGTCGCCGCGCACGTTTCCAGGCACTTTCTGGCCATATTACAATTACTGGTCATTCTTCTCACCTTCCGCTCAACTCTCCGATAGCCAGAAAATAGCTGCCTTACATCTCAGGCGGGTGACAGATAACTCGATTTACTGCTTCCACCGCCGCGTTTATTGCTGGGGAATAATGCTACCTCTACCTTTTATCGCGGCTCTTTATACGGCTATATTTAGACAGTAAATCATTCTTTTAACCGGGTTTATCCGGGGCGCAAACTGAATTCCATCGATGACATGAAAGACATTAAAGAGGGAATTTGGTAGAACTTCATACATCATATTGTTCACACGAATACAATTTATATATATATATATACCGGTATATGTATATACACGCCTATAGATATATATATAGTATATAACATATATAGATATATAATAATATACAATTTTAATAATTTTTAATAAAAAAGTGTATTTTGTTGATCATGCCAATAAAAGATAACGTATCATATACCCCATAAAGTAGATCTGGCCCTTTTACCAAATTGTGCAGTTTATAGTTCTCTACGCCCATGCAATATGTTATGTGTACTAAAAACGCACCGTATGTGTATAACATGGGAGCAGCCCCCCCCCATCCATTTGTGATATACTATTTATTACCACCAGTCAGCTCCAGCGCTGGCTCGGAAAGGGCTGTGGGCAGGGGTCAGAACCACGGAGGAGCTGCAGCTTCTACCTAAGGCATTAAACGGCACCCATATATAAAGGATTCATTTACCACCATAAGAATAATACATTTATTAAATCTATTAATATTTACTGGAATATGTTCTATCACTTCCTCTCTCATGTGTCACCCCTGGGATACCCGGGATCGGTCCGGATCATACTTTAGTAACTCGATACGGAGCGCTGATGGTATTTGAGAGGAGAACGCGGTTATTAAAGGAAAGTTTATTCATGGTGGGTATTTGATCTGAGAAATTAAGTGGTTGGACGGAGAAGATGTGCTTCAGGCTACCGGAGAAGGTCAAGGAGGGGTTAATGATGAGATAAAGAGTTAGCGTAGAATGTGAAGGAATTAAGAGGGGGGGTCAAAGCCCAAGTGTGAGAATGCTTCCTAATCTTTAGAAGAATAAATTAAGGTCAAGAAGGGCGTGATGGGCAGGCATGAGAAGAGGAGAATAGTCAATGCACGGATAGAAAAACAAGGAAAGGGTCTGGATTACCTCCAAAGACGATGAAGAGGTTTATTCACTAAAAAGAGAGTCATCGTTTTTACTCCCTTATACATTACACAGGGCCAGGGAAACTGCTCAAGCACAGACCTTCATTGATTTTACAGCTCCCCGAGTGCTTGGGCTGCTGTGCGGGGCAGTGTCTGAAAATTGGGACTGCCCTGCAAAAGCCAGGATACCCGGCAGATATGCATAAGCTTTTGGGACCTCAGAGGTTGGCCACATAAAATGTATCCCCTACAACGAAAGGACGAGAAACCCGACGTATGTAGTGAGTGATGAGAGCTGAATCTATAAGAACATTGTACAGAATCATCGTACCCTGAAAGTATTAACCCTTTAAGGGCCACTCACAAATGGCCCATCATACGGCCCCTATTCCGGTGACTCACCGAGAGCAGCAACCCAACGCTACAAAGAAAGGTCCGTATAGAAACCCCGTAAAGATATTCTAAATGAGGTCACCTGTGCTCAAGCAGGGATTTTGCTTTAATATAGCAGCGACAAAAGCTTCCTCAGATTTCAAATGCCCCCAAAAAAGAACGAAGCTAGGGACAGGGCTTTGCCAGGACTTTTTTTGTGACTTTGTGGCCTATTGATAGCTATTGATGTATCGGAGGTATTTAGAAGAATGCATTACATTCACCCAATCTAACTCATAAAGCCATTTCCGGAGGACTGTCCCTCCTAAACAGGGACAGTTAGAAGGTATGAACATTTTCCAATATTAGATTCTCCAATTTCCCAGTTCTGTTTCAATTAGCCAACAAATTTTAGATAAAATACCTTTATTGGATCTGACTGAGAAAGCGGGAATGATGAAAACTTTTTATTCTTTTATTTATTTTTTATTCTATGGATTTTTTTTTCCGTCCTCGTCTCATAGAAAAATATTTAGATTCTTGAATCGTCCCTTTACAATGTAATGATAAAACCCCTGCAGCGACACTCAATTTTTAAAAGGCATTGCTGTTAAATAATTTAATTTCAAATATTTTAAGCAGCTTGAAGTAGATTTAAACCAAAACCTCACACTGAGAATAAAAAAAGAAGAATTTGGTTACAGAAAAAATATCCCCTGCATTGAAATAATATGAACGAGACGGTGTATATATATATACTGATAATAACCCCCCCGCGCTGTATAATAATACTGAGTATCTATACACTGATAATGAACCCCGCGCTGTATAATAATACTGAGTATCTATACACTGATAATGAACCCCGCGCTGTATAATAATACCGAGTATCTATACACTGATAATGAACCCCCCCGCGCTGTATAATAATACCGAGTATCTATACACTGATAATGAACACCCCGCGCTGTATAATAATACCGAGTATCTATACACTGATAATGAACCCCGCGCTGTATAATAATACCGAGTATCTATACACTGATAATGAACCCCGCGCTGTATAATAATACCGAGTATCTATACACTGATAATGAACGCCCCGCGCTGTATAATAATACCGAGTATCTATACACCGATAATGAACCCCCCGCGCTGTATAATAATACCGAGTATCTATATACTGATAATGACCCCCCGCGCTGTATAATAATACCGAGTATCTATACACTGATAATGAACGCCCCGCGCTGTATAATAATACCGAGTATCTATACACCGATAATGAACGCCCCGCGCTGTATAATAATACCGAGTATCTATACACTGATAATGAACGCCCCGCGCTGTATAATAATACCGAGTATCTATACACTGATAATGAACGCCCCGCGCTGTATAATAATACCGAGTATCTATACACTGATAATGAACCCCCCCGCGCTGTATAATAATACAGAGTATCTATACACTGATAATGACCCCCGCGCTGTATAATAATACCGAGTATCTATACACTGATAATGACCCCTGCGCTGTATAATAATACCGAGTATCTATACACTGATAATGAACGCCCCGCGCTGTATAATAATACCGAGTATCTATACACCGATAATGAACACCCCGCGCTGTATAATAATACCGAGTATCTATACACTGATAATGAACCCCGCGCTGTATAATAATACCGAGTATCTATACACTGATAATGAACGCCCCGCGCTGTATAATAATACCGAGTATCTATACACCGATAATGAACGCCCCGCGCTGTATAATAATACCGAGTATCTATACACTGATAATGAACCCCCGCGCTGTATAATAATACCGAGTATCTATACACTGATAATGAACGCCCCGCGCTGTATAATAATACCGAGTATCTATACACTGATAATGAACGCCCCGCGCTGTATAATAATACCGAGTATCTATACACTGATAATGAACGCCCCGCGCTGTATAATAATACCGAGTATCTATACACTGATAATGAACCCCGCGCTGTATAATAATACCGAGTTTCTATACACTGATAATGAACCCCGCGCTGTATAATAATACCGAGTATCTATACACTGATAATGAACGCCCCGCGCTGTATAATAATACCGAGTATCTATACACTGATAATGAACCCCGCGCTGTATAATAATACCGAGTATCTATACACTGATAATGAACCCCGCGCTGTATAATAATACCGAGTTTCTATACACTGATAATGAACCCCGCACTGTATAATAATACCGAGTATCTATACACTGATAATGAACCCCGCGCTGTATAATAATACCGAGTATCTATACACTGATAATGAACCCCGCGCTGTATAATAATACCGAGTATCTATACACTGATAATGAACGCCCCGCGCTGTATAATAATACCGAGTATCTATACACTGATAATGAACCCCCCCGCGCTGTATAATAATACCGAGTATCTATACACTGATAATGAACGCCCCGCACTGTATAATAATACCGAGTATCTATACACTGATAATGAACGCCCCGCGCTGTATAATAATACCGAGTATCTATACACTGATAATGAACCCCGCGCTGTATAATAATACCGAGTATATATACACTGATAATGAACGCCCCGCGCTGTATAATAATACCGAGTATCTATACACTGATAATGAACCCCGCGCTGTATAATAATACCGAGTATCTATACACTGATAATGAACCCCGCGCTGTATAATAATACCGAGTATCTATACACTGATAATGAACCCCGCGCTGTATAATAATACCGAGTATATATACACTGATAATGAACGCCCCGCTGTATAATAATACCGAGTATCTATACACTGATAATGAACGCCCCGCGCTGTATAATAATACCGAGTATCTTTACACTGATAATGAACCCCGCGCTGTATAATAATACCGAGTATCTATACACTGATAATGAACGCCCCGCGCTGTATAATAATACCGAGTATCTATACACTGATAATGAACCCCACGCTGTATAATAATACCGAGTATCTATACACTGATAATGAACCCCGCGCTGTATAATAATACCGAGTATCTATACACTGATAATGAACCCCGCACTGTATAATAATACCGAGTATCTATACACTGATAATGAATGCCCCGCGCTGTATAATAATACCGAGTATCTATACACTGATAATGAACCCCGCGCTGTATAATAATACCGAGTATCTATACACTGATAATGAACGCCCCGCGCTGTATAATAATACCGAGTATCTATACACTGATAATGAACCCCGCGCTGTATAATAATACCGAGTATCTATACACTGATAATGAACACCCCGCGCTGTATAATAATACCGAGTATCTATACACTGATAATGAACCCCGCGCTGTATAATAATACCGAGTATCTATACACTGATAATGAACCCCGCGCGCTGTATAATAATACCGAGTATCTATATACTGATAATGAACGCCCCGCGCTGTATAATAATACCGAGTATCTATACCCAGAAAAATACTTTTAGTGTATGAATATGCACAGTTTAGTACATACATGCATTCCATTACATGCATATTCTTTGTGAATAGATAATTGCGTGTAATGTACACAGATTGTAGCAGCTGGCTTGAGGCCCCTATGGATTTAATCCTAGCTTCCATCTAAACCCCGACACCGAGGCTCAGCTTGTTACTCCAGAGTTTATTGTCTATCAGAGACAAACAAGGACTTTCTATTGTCCAGCAAGAAACGGGAAGGATAATCGGTTTTTATTCCCCCTCTCTTGTCATTTTCCAAAGAAATATCCATCCTTAGGGGTCCCCGGAACTCCCAGCGCACAAAAGGAGAAATGTTAATTCTCTTCCCTTTCTTGCCGAATTCAGTAGGCCGGTTCCCTGTGTCAGGTAGCACAGCGGTGCGCCGAGGTAGCTGCCAGATTTAGGCACGTATGAGTCACTGTTGTGCTTTAAATCACCGCAGGAAACGTGTCTCATTGCATCGCGGAGTATTGAGTTTGTGCCGTGGATAATGTGAGCAGATCGAGAGAATTCAGGGTATTTTATCTACATCAAGGGTGAGGAGATAGGAAAAAGAGAGGGAGAGGACAGGGTGGAATGGAGGAAGGTCAAGTGAGAGTGAAGGAGAGGAAGCAGAGACCACAATACAGAACAGTGTTGGGATACAAGTACATGTAATGGGTAAGATGCTCATAATTTTACTCATGGTGCTATACAGTATAAATCAATGAGAAATACAGTCATGGGAAAAAGAAAGCACATCCTCTTTGAATTCTATAATAATAATTCTATATATAATAACAATGATCTGTTCCTTAGCAGGCCTCAAAAATAGTTAACTACAACCTCAGATGGGACAACACTACATGCCATATTACACCGTGTCATGACTTATTCAACAAAAATAAAGCCAAAATGGAGAAGCCATGTGTGAATAACTAAGTACACCCTTACAGCTTCCATAGGAAGTAGCAGACAGGTGCTGCCAATCAAATGCCTTTGATTAATTGATCATCAGCAAGTGTGACCACATCTATATAAGTCAAAGTGTTAGCAGTTTGTTGATCTGGAGCATGCAGGTGTGTGGTAACACAATGCCAATGAGCAAAGACATCAGCAATGATCTCAGAGAAGCAATTGTTGCTGCCCATCCATCTGGGAAGGGTTATAAGGCCAAACAATTCAAAGTCCATCATTCTACAACGAGAAAGATTATTCAATAGTGGAAAACATTCAAGACTGTTGCCAATCTTCTCAGGACTGGACGTCCCAGGAAGTTCACCCCGAGGTCAGACCGTGCAATGCTCAGAGAAATTGCAAGAAACCCAAAAGTTACATCTCAGACTCTGCAGGCCTCAGCATGTTACATGTTAAAGTCCACGACAGTACAATTGGAAAAAGACTGAACGAGTAGGGTTTGTTTGGAAGAGTTTCCAGGAGAAAGGCTCTTCTCTCTAAAAAGAACATGTTAGGTTTGGAAAGTTGCATCTGAACAAACCGCAAGACTTCTGGAGCGATGTCCTTTGGACAGATGAGACCAAAGTAGAGATGTTTGGCCGTAATGCACAGCGCCGTTTGGAGGAAACCAAACACAGCATCTCAGCACAAACACCTCGTACCAACTGTCAGGCACGGCGGCGGAGGGATGATGATTTGGGCTTGTTTTGCAGCCACAGGACCTGGGAACCTTGCAGTCACTAAGTTGACCATGAATGCCTCTGTATACCAAAGTATTCTGGAGTCTGTGCATAAACTAATGCCCACAAACCTCAATGAACTGTAGAGACATTATAAAGAAGAATTGGCCACAATTCCTCCACATCAATGTGAGAGACTGATAAAGTAATACAGAAAACGATAACTTCAACTTATTGCTGCTAAAGGTGACTCTACAAGCTAGAGAATGGCTTCTCCACTTTGGCTTTATTTTTATTGAATAAATCATGACAGGGTGTAATATGTTGGATGTTGTTGTCCTGATATGTAAAACCATAGAATTCAAAGAGGGTGTCCTTTCTTTTTCACAATACTGTAATTGGAAGCCAATAACTACAAGAAGCGAGTATCTAGCCCGTGAAGAGTTAAACATGCTTAGCCTACTGTAGCACAGCTTTTGACATCTCACGCTATGCGCTAATCATATATGCTAGCTTTTTTTTGCTTGCTGTATAGATCCCGTGGTGCTGTAAGTGTTAACAGCGCAGGGCATCTTGTTTTGGAAGTTATCTCAAAGAGCCCCCACCGCTTTGTACATGTGGTGCGCACGCTGGTTATGACTACTTCAGTGCCAGAGGCAAGTCTGTAAATAGCCCAGCAGGAGAGGTCTGAATAGTGTGCTTCACGCTCTCTCTCGCTGGCTTATGTGAAAATCTCAGCCCATTGAGAATGGTTATGGACAGGCCTGGCACTGGGGGCCACTAAGCAGCCCTGGCACTTTAAATTATTCTGGATTGCCCAATGTTTGGGGTAAATTAGAATCATTTAAGAAATGTTATGAACGCTGGATACATTGTATTTTGGGTCTCTTGGGCCCCGGACATGTATATGCTCTTTCATATCCTGCGATTATTAATGGCTTCAAGAAACATATTGTAGAAACCTCTAGGAACGTCTTATCGCCAGTTCTCCGGGGTTGAGATTTCACATGCTGGATCACGATGCCTTAGTGCCCAAAAGCAAACAGAGCGATAACCAGCTGGCAACGTGCGTGGTTCAATAAATGGTTGGCAAAAACGAATACGTTAATGCTACCGATGAAACGGCCGGTCTCTTTCCAGTAATGGTGGGAAGCCATGGCCATGTTAGGACATTTCAAAAACAAACGGGTGATTTTCAGCAAAGTTCCGTTTTTACCAAAATAACTGCAAAAAAATATAAAAAAATAAATAAAAGTCGTCTGCATAAATGAATCATATCTGCTGCCATTCCCTCTCCTCGCAAAGCAGCGCTGCCAGAGATAGTTCTACGATAAACCGAGAGGAAGACGTGGGTGGTGAGCTGGAGTCTCCTCTGACATCCATTGTTATACAAACTTGCTATTTATGGCTGGAATTCAATACGTCGTTAAAGCCAAGGGGTAAATCTCGCAGCTCGGTGCTACCGCTTGAACCGCTGGCAGTGCCCATGCCCAGGGACTTCTCAGGGCTTCTCCCCTACGTGCTTCTTTTTTACGAGAGGTAGGAGGAAGCCTTGGGGCAAACTCGTAATGTTTCCAAGTATGGCTCTGCTTTCTAATTAACAATGGTGATTACGGGGCTTCTAGGAAAACCAGCTTGTACATATATTCAAAATAATATAGCTTCAAGCTATGCAGAGTATACATTAATGGAGGCCTTTTAATTAATGCTCACAGCATGCATGGCAGGGCTGCCTTAGGAAAGCGAGCACCTTCCCTGGGTCCTGCACTTAGGACTCTGCTTGCCACTCATCCCGGCTTATGGTCTCTTCATGTGTATGATGTCATACCCCACCACTTTGCTTCTCTCAGACTTGCCCCTTCGTAAGGGTACAGGAGACACAAATTGTACTTGTCCCGAAGGACCAGAAATCCAGAGGGAGGCTTTGATGCTGAGCCAACTTCCCGGGGCTAGCCCCAGAGGCTCACAATCTACAACACCCTATACGAGACAAGAGAGGGCATAGCCAAGATAAAGTCAGGGATAGCTTCACATGCGCCTGGGGCTGGCCCCAATTTACAGGAGTGTGGAGGGTATGGAACCATGGTGGGGAGTAGGCATGACCAATGCTACCCCACCTGGGTATCAAACACACTGACCCTGGAGGCCCTAAAGCGCTACTGGTTTCCAGAGCCTCCAAGGCAAATCTAGGGAGTCCCTAGGTATGGCTATAGAGAAACCAGGAAGATGCCATTTTCAGCCTCTATAAGACCTTCATGATACCTCCTTGAGGTGTTCCCATCAGCAAATAGCTTTGCCCAGCCATGACAGCTGACCCCTTCACGATGTATGAGGCAGAGGGACAGAAAAGCCAACAAGGATTGTCATTTAACCCATTCATTACCCAAATTCCCACTACATTGCATATGAATTCTAGGAGTCATCATAGACCCAACCACCCTTCTCCATACCGTTGCTGAGTTTCCTACCAAGTATGGACTTCTAATTCTACAAAGTAACGCTTACCATTTTGTAGTTTGTTTAATCTCCTTAATCCTTTCCCTCCCCGCCTCCAAACATGAGAAATGCAAAGAGTTCTCTGTTCCTACTTCTTAGGCTATTGTAAGTTAAACTTTTGTCTGTTTCCGGAAGATTGCTTTTCCAATTGTGAACAATCAATCGTACGCAGCAGTTAAACACAAGGTAAAAGAGATGACAAAGGCAACATTTCAAAAGTAGTACCTTTCATATGAGAAAAGCTCATGCCTCCGATCACAATTAAAAGGCAGCTTCACATAAGACTATTAGAAGAACGTTAAAGAGACACTCCAGCCACCATATGGACTTTAATGCATTTATTAGCCTAGTTGTCCCTTTAAATGCAGAATCCCCCCATCTGCTTTTTGCCTCTTCCCTGCCCACCGGCTTGCAGGAGATGTGTTAGACCGAACACATCTCCCGATCACGCTATACCAGGGGCGTCCAACCTGCGGCCCTGCAGCTGCTGCAGGACTACATCTCCCATAATGCTCTTTCAGCTAAGGGGCTGGCTGAGGAGGATGGGAGATGTAGTCCTGCAGCAGCTGGAGGGCCGCAGATGGGACGCCCCTGCTCTATACTAACTTCCAGCCAGCTTCAGCTCTGGCGTGCGAGTTTCAAGGTGTCTAATGAGACCTCCACCACCCACAGGTGGACTTCAGTAAGAATGTTTTCCTGACACTGACTCTCTGCTTCAATAAGCCAACAGTGTTTAAAAAAAAAAAAATGAGACCACGGTAAGGTGGTGGTGTTCTGCAGCCCTGGAGCTGCAGCTTCTCCTAAAGGTGATTGACTTATTTTTACTGGTAAAACATACAAAGTATTTTAATATGCATTCTTTGTTGGTGAGGCCGCATGGGACAATGGAGTCCCCAATGAGTCATGCCCTTTCTTATTCCATTCCTTTTTTAAAACGATGCATTAAAGCCCAATTCGCTCTTTATTCAGAAACAGGATTAGTCCCGGGTGTCAGGCTTTTTTTATTACCTAATCTCAGGGTGAATTTGCGGATTCTCAGACTTAATCAGTCTGCACTCCATCATATCTATTCTCATTTAATGACATCACAGCGTCCTGGCTTTATTTCTACAGGACAACAACAACAACAGGCATTGATATAGCGCTTTTCTCCCAGTGGGACTCAAAGTGGGCAGTAGGCATGAAAGCTAAGGCCCTCCCGAACTACCCCCAGGTGTCCCTTTAGAAGGAATTGTCCCTCTTTAGGACCCAAATCACCCCTGTCTCTCTCTCCTCTGCGCATGTCCCTTGTGACACTCAATCATGTGTGACGTGGCCGTCGTCTACACTTGAAGTTCCGTGACCTCCCACCGCATTCTGCCCGGAACACCCTGTCTCCTGCCCCTTTCAGTACACTCGGTGCCATGCTGAGCTGCCATCAGTTCTACCCTCAACGGGCCATTTTCCAGGGCAGCCAACAGCCCGATTGTGCATATCCATACCGGGGAAGGCTTCCCCGGGTCACTAAGTGGAACCTCAGGGTCGCAGCTGTGGCATTGCAGCACGCCCACTCCCCGCCCCTTCCCCATTAAAAATAGTGCGTGTCCCACGTCAAAGGCAGGGACGCCCACCAATGTCAGCAGAACCACTCGCTAACGTCAGCGGGACCTCCTATATGCATCCCGCAAGAGGGGGCTCCGCGTAGGCGGGGCCTGACAGTTCCCTGGTATGTGCATACAGCAGGGGCGTAATGTTGGCCCCTGTAGCCCCTGCAGTAAAGGGGCTACAAAGGGAAGTCCCAGAGCGTCTCCAAGCAGAACAGATTCTGTCGCTCACCGACACGATTCATTTAAGGAATGAATTTACTTTTAGGGTAGAATAATGATGGAACATTTGAAGTGTGATTGTGCAGAGCACGGAGAGCGCAGATCGTATTCACGTCAGCAGATCTGCCGGCGGGTAAAACTTTAGTGCTGGATCTTTATGCTTTTTTACACAGTCAGGACTTTGTTCCACTGAGAAGGTGACAATTCTACAGGGTAAGGTGTGTCTCAGGTGTTACAGGTATATTCACAATGCAGACCAGCTAATGATTCATTTTTAGCTCCTATCAATACACAACTTTTATTCCTACATCAATGCTATTCCAGGAGGAGCAGTTGTTTTTCCACCCCAGTAATATAATAAGGGTGTTTTAGAACAATACAAATAGTATATTTACAGTTAGACTTTGTCTTCTATGATTTGGCCATATCTGGTAACAGTCTGTGTTTGCCCTGAATCTCAGGGTGGAGGGGTAGATTCTAAGGGTCACACCGTCTGGAAGAGACTCCCCTTCTGTGATCATATATAAGGCTCCCAAACGGTGTCTTTGCTGCCAGTATTATATAGTCGATATCCCTGCTTGAATGCAGGTGACTCAATTAAGTGTATCTTTAAATAATAACAAGTCAAAATTTCCATGAGCTATTTGGTTACACATTTGGCGAGTCACCACATAGAATCTTCTCCATGGGCTTTTAAAGGGTTAATATGTTAAGCCTCTCGTGGTCAGCTTATTTAGAAAGTTCCCAGGTGTGTCAATAAGCAGCTCCACTGCCCTACAGTGTATAGTATAGACTACTTTCGCAGCACTCTGGTAGGGGAACTCTAGCGTGCCACTACTTAGATGATGCTTAGTTGGCCAATTATATGTACAAAGTTGTCGATGTAAGGGTTACTCAAACCCACCTATGGATTGTGTTGTTTTTTTTAATGAATGTTTTGGTTATACCGTATTGGCCCGAATATAGGCCGCACTTTTTCCCCTCACTTTAAGTCTTTAAAGTGGGGGTGCAGCCTATATTCGGGGTGCAGGGGACCTGTATCCTACTCTCCGATACGCTCAGACAGCCTCCCCTGCCAGCACTTTCCACGGGGGGAGTCCCGGCAAGGGAGATTGTTAAAGCACATCGTGCAGACGTGCCGGCAGCGGAGGCTGTTTACGCGCATCGCCGCAGCCGGTGAACGTCCGCACGATGCGTTTTACCTCTGCCCCCAAGACTTACCAGAGCAGACTCCCGGGTGTCTTGCGGGGCCGGCGGGGGACATCTACGCAATACGCGTATACAACTTCCGGTGCCGGCACATCCGCTGAGTGCCGGCACCGGAAGTTGTATACGCGTATTGCGTAGATGTCCCCCGCCGGCCCCGCAAGACACCCGGGAGTCTGCTCTGGTAAGTCGGGGGGGGGGGGTGCAGAGTGGCAGCATATCTCGGGGGGGGGAGGAGGACAGTGGCAGCATATCTCGGGGGGGGGGACAGAGTGGCAGCATATCTCGGGGGGGGGGAGACAGAGTAGCAGTATATCTCGGGGGGGGGGGAGACAGAGTGGCAGTATATCTCGGGGGGGGGAGACAGAGTGGCAGCATGTTTTTTTGGTGCTTTTTTAAAGAAAAAACTTTTTCTTTAAAAAAGCACCAAACTTTTAGGGCCTATATACGGGGGCGGCCTATATCCGAGCCAATAACGGTATTTTGTTTAAAACAATAGCGCAGAGTTCATTGGCCCATCGCGGTAAAACATGCGCAGCCCCTTCTTTCTCTCCTCTACTTCTAAGGATGGCAGAATCAGGTAATATCCACCAAAAAGGGAGCGACTAAAACATTTTCTCACCCTATTTATATTTAAACATCACCCTTGGTACTGACGAATGCCCAGAACCTTTCTAGAAATAATTCCTTAATCGGGACAAAACCTAATCATTTATTTATAATTGTTCATGGAACTCTTAATAATCATGTGATCTGAAATCAAACACTGATGGGTCATTGCCATAGAAGCAGAAAAAAAAGTTTCTGTGTTGTTTGTAAGTGATTCTATAGAATCGGAGAGAATAAATTGCCAGATCGGTTCAGGTTTATTTACTTAACATATTAATGTTTCCAGGTCCATTGAAGGTTGGGACAAATACCTTATTAAAAATAACCATTAAATAGCAACATATATTATTTTCTAAAGTGTATTTATGGTTTAAAAACCACATGGTTTATTTCTAGCCATAATAAATCTTACAAATTAAACTGGACTTACTAATGTAAAAAAAAAAAAAAAAAATGCACATTAGTAAGTCCGGTTTAATTTGTTAGATTTATTACGGCTAGAATTGCTCTGTTGCTTGGTATTTCAGGCCCGTAATAATAGCTTCTCTGTTATCAGTAGCCGGCTCTGGAGAAAAGCACGGGAAATCCACTGCGTCAAAAAGAAAAATCACGCTGTGAAAAATGTTAAATAAATTATAACTTCCCCTCCAAAAATGAGGCGTCAGCGGCGTCGGCCGCACCGCATCCCGAAAGCGGGGGCTCCTGGCGGCCGGAGCTATGATAATAACCAGCGATAAACCTGACGTGTCAGCATACCTACCCTGAGCTCTCTGCCTTCTGAAAGAGTGGCTTTGGATGGGGGCTGGGCTAGCTATAATCGGGGGTGGAGCTAGCCACGCAAGGGGGGCATAGTTAAATTAGGTGGGGATCTGCCACAGATAGAATTTAATTGGTTAGGAGAGGGAGGAAGTGGGCGTGGCACAGGTCCCCTGCATAGAGAAAGAGTGGCGTGAACCGGGGAAGCAGAGCTTCTCCTGGAGACTCCGAGTCAGAGTTCCCAGGTATGTATAGACTACTAAAGGGTCCGTATCGTAACCAGTGGCAGGTTCTTCAGGGTAGTTGTGGCGACGTCACCAAAGTTATGGTTTTACCACCAGAACCCAGTGAAAATCCGCGTCCCCCCCCACCCAAGGAACATGATTTATGGGCTACTAGGCTTGAAGTGGTAAGGCCTATTTTTCAGTCTCGCTCCTGTCTTTCTATGAAGAGTAGTTGAAGGCACAGAATATATTGGGACCTCTGCCTAGGCTTATAAGTGTGGGTAGATACAATATACATATATTTTTTTAATTAGCTCATTTACATATCAGGAAAAGGTACATAATAATCACCGTGTCCAGCGCCAATATTACCCCACCTTCTCAATCCTTTGGTCTCTCTACTTATGGCCAAATTAGCATCACCCCGATTCAACTTTAGCGTTTCTTAAAAAAAAAAAATGGTCTCGAGAGGAGGCTTGTAGTATTTACGCCGAGCAGAGTCTGTAAGTCGCAGCCGGTGTGCTGAACCTCGTTCTTCATTCTGTGCTAGATACTCATCCCAACGAGTCACCTGGGTGTCCTCTGTGACGCGGCAAACACCACCTGGGATTCGGTAAACTTTCTCTGGCCTCTGATCCATCAGCCAAAATGTGTCGTTTCTCCCTCTTGTGAACACAAATGTTCTAA